>NC_056745.1:399593370-399893370 GCF_019279795.1 Protopterus annectens | reverse complement strand
ACACACAAAACGCATGATCTATTGTGTTTCTGGTTGTTGTGTGTGCTGTATTGTAGGCATCATGTGCAGGGTTGGATGGTTCACGGTATGGGGTCATTGGCCATGGCTCAAGTAGATAACTGCAGCCACCTGTTGTAGGGAATAAAAAAACTTCTGGTCACAATGGATATTGGTATGAGGGGTATCCTTAATTTACATCCTAGCTGTGCTCCAGTACTTACCCAGTAGCAGTTCCTCAGGTATTTCACCTTGCTGTAATGCAAACCTCAGTCCACTTTCCTCCAAATGGCAGCATCATGGACACTTCCGGGGTATGTTGCTATGATGTTTGTTATGCTGCCATCTGCTGCACACATGACCTCACAGCTGATGGATGGTCAGCCATTTTTGTTTATATGTAAGTCTGATTCAGGATGTACTTATGTTTTGATAGGTATGTGTGTGCAATCTATTGCACTGAATACATATGGGAAGTTTATAGAACTGGTGCTTTACAGTTCTCTGCTCACTGTGAATGGGAAATGTATGAAGTCATCCACCTTGCTGCACATTGCTTCCAGGAATTTCACCAGGATACATCTGGCAGCTGTCTGTGACACTCCTACAGCATCCCCATGTGTCTCTGGAATGTTCCAGATGCAAGTACACCCAGGCTGAGACACACTTTGGTTTTTCAAGTGGGATAGGATTTCCTTGCAGGGTTTGCACAGACATGTGGGGGGCACACATGTAGCAGACATCATGCACCAGTTGTCTGTATAGCTGAAATTTGACAACTATTTACTGGTCTGAAAATTGGTTTAGTTTCAGCCTTGCTCTAACTCTAACTGGCTGTTTTCTAGGATGCCCAGCCACAGCCTCATTTATGGCTAGTATCACTGCAGCCTGTTGTAGTACATTATCAGCAGGGTGCATTTTTATATATTTTTTGTGTTTTGCTATGGATTTTGCTGTAATTTGCAGTATTCGCTTGAATTCCTTGGTAAAACATGTGCCGAGGATTTCAGAAAAGGAGTCAGTGTGGCTGTTTGTCAGATTTGAGTTGTGTTGTGTGCAGATGATGTGTTTTGAAATCAGACCAGTGTGCGCAGAATCCCTAATTATACTAAGTTGTGAATACTTAAGTACTCTGTCTTCAGCATGTCTTGAAATCGGGTCTGCAAAGGAGTGTTGAAGTTTTGCTTTGGCAGGCTGCACTATTTGTAAATAGCTGCTGTGAACTTTATGGAATCTGGCCCACATTTTATGTCTCTTCTGAAAAATTAAGCTTTCTTTCATGTTGAAAGAAGTCTTTCATGTTGAAAGAAGAACTGTTAGAAGAAGTGGCAAATGCCTTCAATAGTTTCTTTACCGAGACTATCCAGTCCTTGGCCAACCAACTAACTACTAGTTGCTCTTCAGTAAATGATCCTATACCCAACTCGCTACTCTCTTTTAACCACCAACCAGTCTCCACATCCCTCATCTGATCCTTACTGAAAAACTAAAGCCAACTACCCTCTCAGCAGACCTTCTCCCAGCTGAATACTTGCGAAAAGCTGCAGATGCTATAGCATTCCCCATCTCTATCCTAATCAATAGAACCATAACAGAAGCCACCATCCCCTCAATCTGGAAAATATCCTACATTATACCACTCCATAAAGGTAGCACATCTACAGTCTATCTAACTATAGACTGATAGCCATATTGTCACCACTTGCCAAAATCATGGAGAAGTGTGTGCACAAACAACTCCGATACTATCTCATTCAGAATAAACTCCTGACCAACTCACAACATGGTTTTAGACCCCACCACAGTACATCTACTGCCCTCCTCTCTTTTACCAATGTGATTAACCAAAACCAGAATAACAACAAAATATCTTCAGCCCTCTTTCTGGATCTGTCCAAAGCCTTCGATATGGTTAACCATCAGCTACTCATCCACACACTAAAAACCTTATCCTTAGATAACCAAGCTCTCCAATGGTTGCATGCCTACCTCACTGGTAGACAACAAGCAGTACTATGGCAGAACAAGCTCTACTGCCTGTTACCTAATACCATAGGAGTTCCTCAAGGCTCCATATTAGGACCTCTTCTCTTTTCAGTCTTTATTAATGACCTCCATACAGTCATCCCAGATGCTACCTGCATTCAATATGCAGATGACTCTACACTAGTATGTTCTGACACCTCTCCAATAAACCTACTATCAACAACCCAGCATATATTTACCAAAGTTGAAAACTGGCTGTCTGATCATCACCTGATCTTAAACCCAAACAAAACCAAACTACTACTTTTCTCCCCAACCCATAAATCCGCTACAACATCCTTTACCATAAAATCGAACAATGGCACTATCATCTCCCCAGACCCCTATACAAAACTTTTAGGAGTAACTATTGACAACAATCTTAGATTTGATATGCATGTTAACCAAGCCATTAAATCCATAATCAAGAAATTTGGGTTACTTTACAGGATAAAATCCTTCCTAACTCCAATGGGTAAAGCAACCATTGCCCGCTCGCATCTTCTCTCTACCCTTCTTTATGCCTCTCCCGTACTTACTAACCTTAGCAAATTTGACCTTAACAAACTTTCCCCTTGCTATAATCATATCACCAGATTTGCAACTGGCTTGCCCTATAGGACACACCATTGCCTTAACCTAAAAAATCTTGGCTGGATAGAACTGCCAAGCCTTCTCCAACTAAACCAACTTATAGAAGCATTTAAAATTCTCAAACAATCAGACAACACCCCTGCACTGAAAAATATAATCATCCCTTACAGCAATCTAGGCTCTCTTCGCTCATCAAATAGGCTGCTTGTCCAAACAATCAAATCCTATAATTCAGGGGGTGATTCTCTGTTCGCTGATGCCATAGGTAAAATATGGAACTCTCTCCCTCCCAACCTTACTCTTACTACCTCCTTAGCCCAATTCAAAAAGAGTCTAAAACTTCATTTCAAATCCCATTGGCTTTGTCCATGCTCCAGCCCTGATTAGCTTATTCCTTTAAACTAGGGTACAAATATCCTCTGGCTCACCTTAGTAGAGAAACTAAACCATTTAATTATGGAAATGATCTAACTCTATACTTGCTTGACTGAATCTGACCATAAATAGACGCCTTTATATCATTTTGTAAATGTTTACCTGAAGTAAGGGGCCTGTAACCCCAATAGGATCTATGGATAGAAACTAAACTCATAATCTGTATTTGTCGCATCTTAAGCTAGCATGTTTGAAAAAGTGTGTAATAGAATTTCTGTATTTGTTATAGCTATATCTAGGATGTTTGAACAAGTATGTACATTTTTTTTCTCACAAATATTTTACTATATGTAACATTTTTCTAATGTATTTATGTTGGAGCTTTTCTCCCTGGGCCTCGGCTGAAAATGGACATGTATCCAGTTGGACTATTCCGGTCAACAAATGTAAAATAAATAAATAATAATAAATAAATGTTAATGAGCAGAATTTCCAAGTATTTTTTTTTTTTGCTTGTTTGGTATCCAGTCCTGGTATCCAGTATGTTAGCCACAGTGAAAATGTTATTTTGATATTCTGTTGTGATCATGGTGGACATTGTTCCTGGAATTCAGAGAAAAGGGTCCATGCCTACAGCAGGTAAGTCAGTTTATGAGATTGCATTAAAAGTGATTCAGAGACAGCTTTAGTCACAATCATGAAGACCTCAATATTGGCTAATTAGCATGCCTGTAAATTGCTCCATTTTAGCATCCATGGTAACACACATTCAGGCATTCATGCATACACACACACACACACACACACACACACACACACACACACACACACACACACACACACACACACACACAGATACTCACAGACATTCTTACACTCACACAGACATCTGCTCAGCATCAAACCCCCTTCCCACATACGCACACACATGCACACACATACGCACACACACACACACGCGCACACACACACACACACACACACACACACACACACACACACACACACACACACACACACACACACACACACACACACACACATATCCATATTCTCCATCCCATACCCCCTACTGGGACCACCCATACATTAACACACACACATAAATACACACACACACACACACACACACACACACACACACACACACACACACACACACACACACACACACACACACACACACACACACACACACACACACAGTCATCCTACTCAATTCTTATCTCTTCAATCATGCACACACACACACACACATACATTCATTACACTCCCACTACTATATCTGCTGGGAAGTTATCTGTAATGCTAGGCTTGAAATGGCCCACAAGGGTAGTTAGCCTAGTACTAATCTATGAACCTATGAACATGGATTCTCCCATTCTCTATAATGGGAGACAGCATTCTTTTTGCCGAGTTAATTTTCTTAGCTGGCCATGGTGATTTACATAGCCAAATAATTATATAAATCACTCCGAAGTGTAAATGGGTGGCCACAGGCAATTTTGAAGACAGCACATGACTAATTAGCATTAGCTAATCCCCCAGGATTGCCTCATTAGCCTTTATCATGGTTGACTGCACCACCCTCATTGGTGATTCTTCTGCTCGCAAAACATCACTGAGGTAGGGTGGTCTCTGCTCACTGTAGGGTTTATCAGTCATGGTAACCCTATCCAAATCCCAGGGTCCATCTTTGTCATTATAGACAAACAGATTCATAGGCTTTATTACATTTTGTCTCCACAGTATAGCTACTCCTTGTCTGTTATTTTAAATGAGGAATGTGCCAATACTTCATACTGACATAGTATAAATTGTTTTACCTCTTCAGTTAACAGAGGCATCACTTTTAAGTACTCAATTAAACCACCTCTCTTTCTCTCCCTTTTGTTACTACTTAGCACAAATGGCATTTAGTGAGATGAAGTTTAAATATGATATTTTGTAGATTTCTTAAGTTTAAAGGATCAAGAAAAACAAATTTAATTGCATTATGTAACTTTTGTTTAATGGCACAGTAGACAATAAGCCTATCTAATCTGACCTTTTATGTGCCTTAACATTCTACCCCCTCTCCAGTCCTACTTTCCCGCTTGCCCTTTTTTCTACCTTTCCCATGCCCGCTTAAATACCTTTGTAGATTCTTTGTCCACTACCCATGCTACAGTCCATTCTGTGGGTCTACAACCCACTTAGTGAAAATGTACTCTTAGAAATCCAGAGAAAGGTTAGTGCCTATAACCTGCTGACTGTGCCCTCTCATTCTCTCTCTCAGTGTCCTTCCAATCAAATATTACCTCTTTGCACATTCCTGACATGATCCTGTGCACCAAAATCATGCCATCCTCACTTAGTCTGTTCTCAGCTGAAAGAAACTCCAGCTGCTCTGTATCCATGTTATATTTGTTTCTTTCCTAACTATGGATCTTTATGGTAGCATTACTGTGGTTTCTTTCCAGCAGCCTGACATCCTTTTCCTTATATGGTCTCCAAAATTGCAGGCAGTAATCAAGGTGTGGAATGACTGAAGTTAGGTAGTGTGGAAGCATTATCTCTTTGTTTCTGAAATCTATTTACCTCAGTTATGTACCACATAATTCTGCATGCTGTTGCCTCTGCTTGCTGTTGCCACTGTCCTCTCACTGTTGAGGTATGAGCAACACTGCCAGATCCTTTTCTTGTTCTTTCAGAACCAGTCCTAGTCCCACAGATTATACTTTATATCAGTGTTATTGTGGCCTAAATGCAGAACATTGCATTTGCTGTCATTGCATCTTAGCTGACAGTTTTTGCCTACTTATCCATCTTTTACCAAATCATTTGCTGGACTCTTCCCATAACCTCCTTTGCTGCTGCTCCTATCTTTGAGGCATGAATGACAAAATATCTTGTAAATCTCCTGAAGCTTAAAGGCAATGCCTATTCACTGCGCATGCAAATTAATGACAATAATGACTTAGCAAGATACACTGAACTTTGAAATATAGCCATTCAAAGAAATAAAGCTGCTATCCACAGGGATAAGCAAATAAGGCTTTCCAATCCAAACCATTTAGAATATAACAGGATGATAAGACAGACAAATAATAATTAAAATAACTCCTCTTTATCCACACATGAACTTTCTAATGTTTTCACCATCCAACTTTCACCTACTCAAACTCATCTTCCAGAGATTTGATCACTAGAAAGCTCACCATCAGGGAAACTGAAAAGTTAATGGATTCCATCTGAAGGCATGGCAGCCTCAGACTGATAGGATCCATCTATGGCTTATTACAAGGAAGCACATAATACACCAAATCTGACATCACTTCAACCTCTACCTGACTCACCACTCTTTCCCACAACTGCTATAATCTCACCTCCATCATTTTAATTTCCAAAAAGACCCTTTTAACTAGTCCCCTCTGATATGATTTTAGACCATTTGTTTTCTTACCGGATTTGGGTAAACTTTTAGACAGGGCAATCTCTTTCTCTGCAAACAATTGTTTTTACCTAGCAGTCCACCAGCCTACTCTAGTTCAATGATATTAGAATTACTTTGGGCAGTGTAGGTCACCTTACCAGATCCCTTCTCACTGATGTCACAAAATCTTTCATGTCAGTTGACCATTCCCTCCTTCTGACTACAATTCTATATGCTTGGCCTAATCCCCCATTGATTGGTTCAAAAGTTACGCAAACACTTGTTTCTTTGTGGTAAAATTAGATGACACCTTCTCTTCAGTGTATCCCAAACTCACCAAGGGATCCTAAAGCTCCATCTTTGGATCACTCTCTTTTAGCTTCATCATTAAAAATCTCCATGACCTGTTCTGTACACCAAATGTTATCCTGTACTCTGATGGCGCTATAATCTACAGAGTTTCCTCTTCAGAGAAATCCATCTGAAAACACTTACAAACTGACTTTAATAAACTGTTCCTCAAACTTCATGATAAATAGCTACTACTCAGACAAACTAAAATTAAACATATATTCTTTGAAGCTTCTGCAAGCCTAAAGTTGTTCCAGATAGCAACCCTCCTACTTACCTTTAACAAGTGCATTGATTCTACTAACTCCTTCAGATATGCAGGCATGACAATCAAACCATCATTAACTATGTCTGTTCATATCATATGCAGATACTAAAATCAAAGATGAAAACACGCTGCTTGACACTGCATTTCAAAATTCCTTATCCTTGAAGGCACAGCTGGTATTGACAAAGAAATCCTTCCACCACAGCCTTCACTTCTAACTTAATCATGTAAAAGAAATCTCTTATTAGAGTAAAGCATATCCAGACACATCCATCAATTCATACTGCTTTTCCCATATTGTTAGTACTACCTTCTAGCTTTAACCTGCAAAACTACTAATAACCTCTCCTGGCCCCACAATGCTGACAAACAAGCTAGTACTACCTCCAGTTATAATTTTCAGTCTCATTTAGGCAATGCTTCTCCTTCACAGACCTGCCAACCAAGTAGCATAATCTGGAAAAACACCTTCTTAATTCTAAGGCCAAAGCTATGGGTAGTATATCACCAATCATCAGAAACATACCCTCAACACAAGGAATTTAGATCAAAACATATCCAGCAGACAGAGTTTCCTTCCATTATTTCAATACACACATAATCTCATCTTTCAGACACACAGAAACCAAATTACTTCTTATCTTCTAACCACACTTCATCAGATTACTCCTCAGGTCCAAATGTATGCTGCCAAGGGAGGTAGCTAACATCTTATTTTACTTAAACAGTGTACTTTAAAAACTGAAAGTTTACATGACTCAGTTTATGTAACATCTTCAGAATACTTTCAAAAACTGTATGGCTACATAGCTACATAGGCCCTTAATATATTTGGCTCATACACGTTGCGTTGACCCCTCTTTGGACCAGTGAACAAGGAGCCACAATCCTCACCACTGACACCTGTGAGGAACATTCCCTTTCAGAGAAACAGATGCACACAGTATTTCCAGATCCAGCTCCTGCACCAAGTACAATTTCCCTTAAAAGCACACCGGGAACACAGTCAGCCCGGTGTCTGGATTTCTTAATATCTGTCTCCCTCCAGGGTCACAGTAAGGCTCCCCACTAGCACAGCTATAGGGTTAAGTCCTCAGCTGAGTGCCCAAGATAAGTCCTACAGCATCCTTCCTGTAAAACCAGTGCTTCATGTCCCCACTTCAAGTAGTTGACACACACACACACACACACACACACACACACACACACACACACACAAAACACACACACACCTGGGAAAGGCTGCCACAGATTTAGTTGCTGTGCACCCTTCTGCCCAGTGTATAAGGTAGTTGTCACTGCCACCAGACACTCCACAATCAGCTATTATAAGGCCCTTATCATAGGGTGTCCAATTATACTGTGTAATATTAATGCTAATACAAATGGTAGTAGTTGACCAAGACAGATAGGCCTTCAGGAGTGGCCCACACAGTGTCAACAAATAAACATAAGCACTCTCAAAGGTTAAATACTTTCTAAAAGGACCAGCCACAACAAAAGTTTTAAACATATTTAATAAGAAATAATTAAAAGAACATGAAAATACTGAATATATATTTACAGTAAAAAAATTTCCAAATTTTTGCAGAGCAGACACAGGCTAAGAAAAGAAATGAGTCACCTCAGCGTAAGATCCAGGTATAATTTAATAAAAGATAAGCTCTTTCACAAACAGTGTTGCTTCATCAGATGATCACATTCAAAAACTTTCTACATATTATATACCACTCCAATCTGCTTAAATCAACCAATAAGAACAAAGTGCATCCTACTTCACTAGGTAACAAGGACATTCAATCATTAACCATTTAATCCCCACATTATATCATTCAGGACAGATAACAGGCATTCCAAGCTTATATACATGTATACTAAAACTTTACTGTCCTTAAACTGATCAACATGAATCTACAAATAAAAACATAAGTCAAACACATATTAAAAATATACCACTTTAAATATGTGTGTATGCATAAAAAATATATAATGACTGTATACAAAATGACATATCTATATATATACAGCAGTTACTTATATGATCGTCCAGTCCTAAACCTACATGTACCCTTAACCTAAAAATCCATCTGAGTTCTACCTGCTCTGTCCTATCCACTATATCCCCTTTCCTGTCATCCTGCTGTACAACCTCCAGAGCCAAAAACTTAAATTTATGTTCACCTCCAATATTATTATTGGTAGCATGTATACATGTATATAAGTTTGGAATGCCTGTTATCTGTCCTGAATAATATTGTAATGTTATAAAATATTTTATATATATATATATATATATATATATATATATATATATATATATATATATATATATACAGATATATATATATATATATATATATATATATATATATATATATATATATATATATATATATGGGTCTACTTTGAAAGCTTGAATTACTGAAATATCGAACTTCAGATGATCAAGATGAAAAGAACCAAAGTTTAGAAGATCGCAACTGATAAAATCAAAGTACCATTATGTTTTTGAATGTAGATAGTGGTGCAGTCCAGACTGGGAATTCTATCCTTTTCCTCAGTTTAGTGTGGTTTTGGAGTTGGTATATATAATTTGCAGGGGGTATGGGGGGTGCATGGGGGTTTGCCCTCCGCATGCATGTTAAAGTTGTAGTTACTTATGTGAAAATTAGTTAGTTTTATGTAATTATTTTTTATTCTGTACACTGTTACATTTAAAGTTGGTGTACCCCTTTAATGTTTTTTGCTATGTGTATGTCAGCACTGGGGAGTTATGTATGTATAATGTTGCCGGTAGCATCGGAATTTCCTGTGTACTGAAGCTGGTTTAAAAAGTAAAGTGCAGTTTTCTATGTAAAGGATGTAGACATGAATTTTTGAAAGAGTTGTGAAAGTTGGAAATTTTGTGCATGTAAGTAGGAAAGGAGAGGTTATTGTAAATTTAACGTGGTAATGCTACGTATAGTAAAATTTTGAAGGTGTATATTTTATTTTAGGTTGGTGACAGTTAAATTTGTTTCAGTGAAAGTATAGTTTTCACTGATGTGTGCTTTATGCTTTAAATAATTTTTATTTGTTAGTTTTTTAGATATGTCCTCGAGGGTTCAGCGAAAATCTCTTCAGTGATTTGCTGAATTTACCAAGGGCAAGGAAATTCTTGCTTGTAGCACAATGGACCAACATCTAAATTAATTGAACCCACCTAACTTTGCCCCCTGCACTCCCTAACTATATATATGCATATATATATATATATATATATATATATATATATATATATATATATATATATATATATATATATATACCAACTCCGAGATCACCCTACAGTGGAAAAAAGGACAAATTTCTGTAGTTGGCCAACTATGTCTTTGCCCTTGGTAAATTCAGCGAATCGCTAAAGCAATTTTTGCTGAATAGGGGTCAATGAATAGGCGTTTGCAGATTAATTTAAACCTGTCCTAGAGGCATTTGTGTTATTATTTGCACAGTAGTGCATAGGGTGTCTGTTGTGTTGAGTGATGTATGCAGAAGGTTTTTCGATATTTTTTTTCTTTGTTGTAAATTTTCAATGTTTTGAAGTGTCGACTTTTTCATCTCAGTTATCTGATGTTTGATGTTTTGGTAATTCAACCATATAAAGTAGATTGGGTCTGTATTAGATACTCGAAGAGGCATTTCATCGAACGCCTCTTCATCGACCCGTAAACTACAAAACAGCAAACATGCATATAAGCGATTTCTTTCACTGGGAACCTAAACAAAAAAACGCATCACTGCAAACAATACAAAGTGGGAGGCTACGCTCCCCACACTCCCCAACATGGGGAATTGTGCCCCCCCACACCCCCTAACTAAATATACCAACTCCAAGATTGCACTACAGTGGGGAAAACGGCAAAGTAACAGAGGTGGCCAAGCAATTTCTTTCCCAGGGAAAGAAATTGCTTATATGACCTTTCACTGTTTTGTGTTTTCATTATTTAACGGTCGATGAAGAGGCATTTAATGAAATGCCTCTTCAAGTACATAAGAGGAACCCAGTAGATCCATATGTATATATAAAATAATACTAACTATATATCATTAACTCCAAACTTACTTGCAAGCATGACTAACCTTATTCTATTACCTCCTATAGCTCATATTCCAAATAAGCTGTTATAAACCTGCCTTACACGCACATACTAACACCTTTGCAGTCGCTATGACACTGCCACCTTACAGTCTGTGAATGTTTTGTGTTTGTACAGTGTAGAATGACTGTCTATTACAGTGTTTACTGGTATCATAATGTTAATGCCACTGTGTAAAACATGAAATGTTTCTTACTCATAATATCAAACCTTCACTATGATCTAGTGCTATGAGAGAACCTATTGACTGGAACTTGACTGCATCACTGTGTTGTAGGTGGCAGGGAGATTGTGATTGTTGTCAATAGAATTTTTCCAAATGTGCAGAGGAGTTTTTTTGTTTTATTTCTATGTTGATGTTACTGTAGTGAGAGAGGACAGATGTGGTCAGACACAATACACCAACTGTAAGTATGTGATTCTGGTCCTATAACTTACATAGCTGGGAACAGGTGGTATGTGATTGGTGTGGTGTTTCTGAATTACATACAATCCGGGTGGTATGGGGTGGTGGTGATTTGAATATGAGCTTCATGCACAGAGTATTGTGCCTATACAATAAGTCCACATACACGGTCTTACCCCATTATGTGTCTCTCTCTCTCTCTATATATATATATATATATATATACATATATATATATATATATATATATATATATATATATATATATATACATGAATGTACACCATGTTAATACATACTACCCCTATTCCATGTTTATGGATCCCACCTAAAAAAAAACAGCAGCTCTTTTTTGCATGGAATTATTTGCCCCTAACTTCTGTTTTACATGATATTTTTTATAATACTTTACCCTTATAATCACATATGTCTATGTTTTAGATAGTAAGGGTCATTGGCTTGCTAATCATTGTGAATATGTATATCTATATTTAGGACACATATGGCATATAGCAAACAAAGGCTTCTGCACAGGAGAGCCATAGGGGTTATTATTTTAGTACTGGATAATACTTGCACATTATTACACGTTGTACTGTAAACATTATACACTTCATGCTGCATGTAACACTGTGCAATACAGACTGCACTTTGCCCATTACACACTAGACAATGCACACTGCACTCTGCCCATTTCACACTAGATAATGCTCACTGCACTCTGCCCATTACACACTAGACAATGCACACTGCACTCTGCCCATTGCACACTAGATAATGCTCACTGCACTCTACCCATTGCACACTAGACAACACACACTGCACTATGCCCATTGCACACTAGACAATGCTCACTGCACACTGCCCATTGCACACTAGACAATGCTCACTGCACTCTGCTCATTGCATACTAGACAATGCTCACTGCACTTTGCACACTGCATACATAGACTGCTGGCTATGCCCAGAGCTCTGCTCACATGTGCATTTCTGCCAAATGCTACAGATTTCATGCTTGCATCCATATATTTTACTCAGTAGCACTATTTTTCAGTTAAATTTCTAAAAAATGTGTCAGTCCACCAGCATACAAGATATAAATAGCTTCTTTCTTTTCTTGCTTCTTTTCTTCCGTTAATATAGTTATGTTATAATTTCTTTCACTCTCAGACAACCCTGACCCTCTCAGCCTTCCCACCATACTCACCATCCAAGGCTGTAAAATACTGCTCTTCAGCCAGAAGATATGACCAGAGCTGGATTTTAGTGTTCATTGGCCCTAGGCACTTTCACTTTGAACTGCGCAAAAACAGGAATAAATGCCCTCTGAATTACATTGATTGACATGACATTCTTATTATCCATGCGTCCTTCCAAACTTATCATGATCCGTTGCTCCCACCACCAAATTTACCCCTTTTTCCTCACTCAGTAAATCAGGATAATTAGTCTGTCACATCAATTAAGTGTGAAGTGATCATGATCACCGAAAACAAGGTGAAGAATCACGACTATTATATTGTTAAACTACGTGCCTGATGAAGTCAGTTGAGCAACTATCATTTTTACATTTCTAATTTATTTAACTGTGTGTGTTATTCAATTGCTTTGCATGGTGGCATGCAGAATATAAGTTCTTCATTTGTGCAGACAGGTGAGTCATCACTGGGCAAGTGGACATCTTGGCACTGGATGGATGACTCAGTTCCGTCAACTTGGCATCGGGAGTATGACTGAACTAGGAAGTTTATTTTTTGAGATATTCAACAAAAGTCCAAGATGTCCGGTGTCAAAGTTTGTGATGGTTTTTCATTTGTCACTATTGTTTGAACTTGAAGAAAGTGAAATATACTTCAGCATTTGTGCAATCCTTGCTAAAAATATGTTGCAGTAAAGTGATAAATAAACAGTAAGTAACTGGCAGTAAATTATGTACAGTATGTATAACCTACAGTCATTGTGACATCTTTTATTCAGGCTATTTAAGAAACTGCATACTATTTTGTTATAAAAATCTGTTGCAGTAAAGTGATAAATAAACATTAAATAACTAGCAGTAAACTGTGTACACCATGTGTATAACCTACAATCATTTCAACATCTTTTATTCAAGCTATTTAAGAAACTGTGTGCTATTTTTTTATAAACTTTTGCTGTTTTTAATTTTTGTTTACCATTTTAAAGGTAAAATTCTAAAAAAAATGTGTTTAAGGGTTTATTGTAGTAATTATTCTTACTTTATTTTTAATTTCTTTATGTAAAATTAATTATTTACTTTGCTTCACTATTCAAAAATTGAAAAATAAGCTTTTTTTATGAATCTTGGTTTTATTCAAAATTTGGTACCATCAGTCGGGCTTGATCCATGTTTTCTTTTAAATGTTTTCTTGCTGAAAAAAGTAATATAATCTTTTTTTATTAAAGTTTAACCTCATTTAAAATGTCTCATGCATATAAGCGAAAGCACTATTGTGGTTTTGAAAAAAGGAAAAAGAAAGAAAAAAATTTAAAAGAACTTCAGTAAAATTAAAAGTTTGTTGCTTAAATATATACATGTTCCACAGCTGCCGAGCAGTACAGCTACCCATTGTCAGTCAGAAGATTTCAACTGTGACAATCATAGGTCTGTAGATAAAAAAACAAAAGAAGATAAAGTTAATGAGAAATTAGAAACAAAACAGACAGATTTTACCACTGTCAACATCTGATATAACTGCAAATCAAGGTAAAGTAGAACCTACGAGTGGTTTAAAAAAACAAGAAACATCTGTTACTGTTTCACCATCAGGTTTCAGTACTGATCCAGTTAAATGGGAAATAAATGCTTCACCCAAAACATGCCATCTCAAAATTTGGAATTCAGTTTGAAATCAACATCTAAACAGTTTGGCAAAAAAAGTTAGATATGTAAAAAAATAATTTTTTTTACAGGAAAATGACTAATGGTGATGTATTTAAAAGAGACTGGCTAATATTCTCAGAATCCACAGCCAAAGTGTACTGTTATGTGTGCATGTTATTTAGAAGTGGGTTTAATGAGTTATCTAATCAGTTTCAAACTGGATTTGATGACTGGAAAAATGCACATGCAAGGATCACTTTAAATGAAAAATGGAAAAGCAAAAATTAAGTCATTACTGGACTGAGGTTTTAAGAAGGGTAGTTGCAGTGGTTAAATTCCTGGCAGAAAGAGGTTTGGGTTTTCGTGGTGATAACGAACTATATAACAATCCTAACAATGGCAACTTCATCGACTGATCTTTTGTCAGAGTTTGATCCTTTTCTCAAAACACACATAAAAAGATATGGAAATCTAGGTAGTGGAAATATTTCATACATATCGTCGATCACATATGAAGAATTTATAAATTTATTAGGATCAAAAGTGTTGACACCGATCAAATCTGAAACTAATGAAACAAACTATTTTGGATGGAGTATATATTCATCCCCAGATATAAATCACACAGATCAATTGTCATTGTTATTCATTATGTATCAAAAGATAGTGATGTACATAATGTTTGTTCCCATTGAAAAACATAGTGCTAAATATCTTTTTAACACAGTAGCATCTACATTTGACAAACATGGAATAGAACAAATTGCAGATCTTAGTCGTATGACAATGCCAGTAGTATGAGCAGGATATATTCTGGACTTTAAGCCAGAATCAAAGAGGTCATCAAACTGGCAGTATGGGTTCCATGTGCTACTCACAACCTAAATTGTCTGCAGAAAGCTGTTTGGCTGCCATTCATTTTTTTTCAGCTTTTTGCAGTCGCTCTACACTTTCTTTGCAGCCTTACCACAAAGATGGTTTAAACTAAATATGATAGAAAATGCAGTTTTGATTAAAAATCTATCACATACAGGATGGTCATCCCAATATGATGCTGCTAGATCACTGAAGATAAATTACAATCAAAATCTGTGCAACACTACTTGATATCTCAGAATGTGAAAAACAAAAACTGACAGTGGTTCATGAAGCAAAAGCTTTGACAAACAAGCTAAATAACTTAGAAATAGCATTAATGACAGTCATTTGGGAAGATATTCTGAATAATATTGATAGAATCAATAAAGAACTTCAGAAACCTGGAATTAAGTTGTGTACAATTGCAAAATTATTTGCTGGACTTCTGGATTATTTAGTTAAGGTTCAAGTCAAGGATAAATTTGATGACTTTGAAAAAATGGCTAAATACCTTGTTCAAAACTATGATTACAAACAATGTAAAGACCAAAATCGGAAAAGAAAGAGACCATTTGAAGAAACACCAGAGGAATTGGTACAAGAATTGATTGCAAAAGGTGGCTTTCAAATTAACATTTTTTATTGTATTCTAGATGTACTAGTGACAGAAATGACAAAATGGCATGTAGCAAACAGTATGTTGCATGATACCTTTGGTTTCCTTTCAGACAGATCTCTAACAAAAGATGAAGTTAAATTGAAATTGTACAAGGATAACAAGTCAGTAGTTGAAGTGACTCCACTGATAAAATCCCAAATAAAAGATAAACTTGTTACAAATTTTCCAAATGTACATTTTGTGTTGAGGATTTATTTATCAATAATTGGAACAAATGCAGAATGATCTTTCTCCTTCTATGTTTATTTATCAATAATTGGAACAAATGCAGAAGGAGAAAGATCATTTTGTAAACTTAAGCAAATTAAGAATTATATGCACTAAATTAAGAATTATATGCACTCAGCTGTGAGCCAGGATCACCTATCACCTTTGGGTCTTTTGTGTATTGAATGTGACATTACTTGTGATATGGACTTTGAGGACATTATTAAAGACTTTGCTGAAAAGAAAAGTTGAAGAAAGAATATTTCTTAGGAAATACCTAATAATTTTGAATTGCTGTTTCTGTAATGTAATTTTGAATTTTAGATGAATTAGATTTCTGCCTCGCACTCTATTTTTTTCTTATTCATTTCTTTTTTTCAATTTGTTTGCCTCCTTCGTAGGCCATAAAAAATCCGTAGGCCCTAGGCACTGTTCCTACAGCGCCTTATGGGAAATCTGGCCCTGGCTATGACTTTCATTTTTTACTGGTTGACTATGAACCATTGTCATTCCATAGTTATTCCAGCACATGCATATACCTTGACAAGTTTCTCAATATTATAGACTACTCTCTAAAACCCAACATGGTTCTACAGCTGCACATTGGGTAGATACTGTCATATTGTGCATCAATGCATGCATTAGAGATGTACTTAATAAAGGAAAAGTTGATGTACTGCTGTTATTTTATTTTCAGAAAGATTACCATAAACCTATTTCAGATATCATATTCACAACTATTTTTGTAGTCTTATATATTTAATATACCTTTATAACATTCACGCCTACCATAAGAGTAATATGGTATATCAAATGAACATAATATTAATGTGTCTTCTTTACACACTATTATTTCTGACCTTTAACCAGTTTCCTCATTTTATAGGTAGTCTCTTTTATGTAACAGTAGTTAAGTTTGCAGTTTATATGTGTTAAATAATCAAAATCAATTAATTGACTGTTTCTGTCTGTTTATACTTTTGCCCTAAGCAGGTGACAGAGTGGAGCAGTAGGCAGTGCTGTGATCTCATAACAAGAGGTTCTGTGGTTTGATTCTCAGCTATAGTAACATCTCTGCAGAGTCTGCTTGTCCTCCCTATGTTCAAGTGGGTTTTCTCTAGGTGTTTCCGGTTCCTTCTACATTCCAAAGCCATGCAGTTGGTTGGTTTGGACAGTCTAAATTGGTCATAGCTGTGTGTGTGTGTGTGTGTGTGTGTGTGTGTGTGTGTGTGTGTGTGTGTGTGTGTGTGTGTGTGTATGTGTTATGGAAGAGTAACCATAGCAGGGCAAGCCATCCAGCAGCGTAAACATTCATTCTAAATGATTGTCACGGATGAAGTGACACCCCCATTTCCTGTGGAAAAAGGGATTGTGAAGGAGTAGTTTTTGTTTAATATTTAGACTTTTATTATAATTTTAGCATGAGCGTATTAAGCTCAAGTTATACATTTAACTCATATTATATAAACTATATTTCTATGTAATAATCTTTCTGGCATATTTACTAACTGCCTAGATCCAGATTTCAGAAAGTTTGGAGAAGCAAAGTGGCAAATTTCTGCCACCCTGCTCTTGCTAGCCCCAATGTTAGCCTCATCCCTCTCCCAGGAATGGCATTATCACATAGGGGGAAGGGTCATGCCCAATTAAATACTGAAGAAATGAATGGTCTGAATGGCTAGGATTATTACTATGCTTGGGGTAGGCAATGAAATTCTAAGACATACTGTGCTAATGAATCATCTTACATATGCTTAATGTAGCTTAAACCTACCAGAGTGAAGTGAGTGGGGGTGTTGAGTCCATCCAAAGTTGACTGGTACCACAGCTCCACCTACATACTAGCTCTAGAGCTGCTTTACAGATGAAACTATGTGAGCATGAGTCCATCTGTACTGCAGTACCACCAGTAGAGCAGATAGGAAAATGCAAGCATAACAGGTAACATGGTCATTATGCCTGCATTCTCCCCATCCATGACAAGGGATAGATATGCAGGACCACTAGCACACCAGGGAATGTCATCTGATTTTAACTTTTATGTCTGGTCAAGCCATCCCCACTGAAGTTTGGAGGTGGCTTGCACTCCCCCCAGCCATACATGAGTGTGATTTTAGCCTGTCCCCCACCATGGCTACTACACATTACAATGCAATTCTAACTGTATATGAAATTACTGCAGGCAGACTGGTTTTCCATGAGGTATTACCTGTAGAACCAAGTCCCACATACATTTGGGACTATTGCATCACTGTTGACGTCAAATGACTACTCTGGCACTTTAGGATTGTACATTGGTGAAAAAATACCAAAGTGATTCAGTGGAGCAAGTCTGATTCCCCTCTTAGAATCAGGTGAAGGGCATTAGCAGTCCACATTAACATTTGCTAAATGGGGAGTCTGTTGGATTCCTAGGTTTTGGACGTAGGTGTGGAGTAACTATTTTGTGTGGCATGGAATAACACATCAGTAACTGTTTGTTATGGTGCATTAGTCCATGCCTAAGTCCTTTTGTTATCCATCTCAGGTTAACCTCTTTCTCTGATGTGTAATATATGGAGTTTCATACATTTGAACATCGTAGTATAATTGCAAGACTTAAAAAACACATTTTCCCGGTAATTTTCATTATATTATACAATGAATAAAGGATCCTTGATTTCCTCTATGGCCTCCATTGCTTTTGACATACTCTAGTCATGGCATGGGGATGTCATTCTTTCACTCACTGGTTAAATGAGTGCAGAAAATAAGCACACAAATAAAGGAGACATATTTATGGCTGCCTGAGACATTTTTTGAAATCAGGTTCCCACAGGCCCTAACCACACAAAAATGTTGCTGCATCACTGTTATAAAGTGCAGTCAGCCCATTTACACATAAAAATGTGTTACTGATGTGAAGCTCTGATGATCTTAATATATTGTCACATGCACTGTTGTTAATGGTAGTTGAAAATAATTGCTGTATGTGTGCTTTTGTATTTGTAAACATACTCACAGCAGGTTTCAAGTCCTGACAAGCCTTCTTTAGGTGGGCATTGCACATTTCCAA
Organism: Protopterus annectens; assembly: GCF_019279795.1. Classification (NCBI taxonomy): domain Eukaryota; kingdom Metazoa; phylum Chordata; order Ceratodontiformes; family Protopteridae; genus Protopterus; species Protopterus annectens. Next base: position 399,874,162 of record NC_056745.1, on the reverse strand, counting down.
GAGATGCAGCACAATATTTACCTTTGACCTTAATGTTGTTGTGTCTTTTGGCTTTTCCCAGTTAGGGGTTGCCACAGTGGACTCCGGTCCGCTAATGATTGGCAGAAGATTTTTACGTGCAGAGTTGCCAGCCCTGATGCACAACCTTCAATGAAGGTACACCCATTCACACATGTCTCCATACAGAAGACACTCTAGCTGAGAATCGAACCGGACAGTGTTTTACTGTGAGGCGACAACGCTACCGCAGCACCACCACCGCACATCTCTTAATTAACAGTTCAAAAAAAGTCTTCCCATATCTGTTGTCATCTCTGCTGATTCTAAAGTCAATGAAGAGGCAATTTAGAAAATAGTTACACTCACAAACTATCTGTGGTTTTCTTTATGACAGAACAAAAACATTTTAACTGGTTTGGAAGCATGTATTCTTTCTGTATGAATTGGCTGTAAATCTTTAAATACATATTAACCTAGTGTGTGATAACTTGCTGCAGTCCATTGCAAGTAGTGGTTAGGTAAACACTGAGCTCCAATGCTTAGCTCGCAGATTAGACAATATATTAAGAATCACAAGACTGCACTGTTAAAGCAGCAGCATGTCCACATATTTTTTTCAGTAGAAGAAGCAAACCTTTGAGTAGTTTCTTTATTATCAGTATGAACTGCACAATGAGTGGTCCACTTTCTTCAGGCATGACCTAGGGCCATAGATAGATAGACATAGGTAGATGTGTGTGTGTGTGTGTGTGTGTGTGTGTGTGTGTGTGTGTGTGCCACACACACACACACACACACACACACACACACACACACACACACACACACACACACACACACACAAACACATGCACATACACACACGCACATAATTATATACATGCATTTATAACTTCTGATGGCAAAATAAAAGTAAAAAATATGAAAGAAGGTAAAAATGCAACCCACAGTGATTCCTTAAGCTTTCATTCCTTTTATTCAGTATCTGAACTTCTTCAGAATGGATCAAATGTCAAGGGACAAAGTATATAAAACAAAACCAAGCTCATGAATATTTACTTATAAAAAAGTGAGCCAGTAGTAGTAAAAAACAAACTGTACATTAATACATATGCATAATGTTATGCTGGAATGAAAATGCCATTGCAAGAGATCTGTTTAAGTAAACACCAAGACACCCTGTATCTATGTACATAAAATGATTCCTATGTATACCACTGTAAAAAGAAATTTACATTAAACAGAAAGGGACCCCCTGTCGAAAATGGTCATCATTATTGGAACCACTGCAGTTCTAATGAGAGAAAGGGATCGACAGCGGATGGTGAAGTCAGTTTAATGAACGGAAGAAGGGAAGTTACTGATTCGAGTATTTTACTTCTAAAGCAAGTTTCAGCTATTACCAGTAATTGTTTTTTACACCCAAGGCAAATGTCTGCAGTATCGGCACCAGTCACTTCTGTTAATTCATTACAGCCTGCAAGTACTACATTGAGGAATGAGGTTACTGTATGTAGGGATTTCCATAGCAATGTAACTGATCCACCATTAGTGTCTTCTAAAGAGGTTTTTACCCATGATAATCACCTACCACAGAGGCAATACAGAGGGATTAATAGCCATAATAGCAGCCTTAATAATCAACATTTTATTGCTTCTTCTAACAGGTGTAATAATGTGATTTCTTCTAACAAATGTGATTCTGTGATTTCTTCTAACAGATATGGTATTTCTTCTAACAGGTGTGATTTATTGCAACAGAATCAAACCAATCAGATTATGTATGGTAGTAATCCTGAGCGCTATGTTAATGTTAATAGATGTGATACTAGATGTTTACCCAATGTTGTTGTAACAGAAGCCCATTTTCAAGATCCTAGTCTAGTGCAAGTTTCCCATCCTGTTAGCCCACCATACCATCCTCATGCCAGTACTGAATTAATGGATTTACTGAAACACAATTCTATGGGTAACCCATTTTTAATACAGGATGCCGATCTTGGTAACCAACAAGTGTTTTAAATATCCAACACTAGCAATAATATGTCTGTTGAATGTAAACCTCTCATTATGAAACTTGAAAGGAAATTTATGTCTTTTAAAGGTTTAGAACTTGATAGGTTCAGTTTGATGTGAAACTGCCTCCGAAAAAAAAAAAAAAATACAAGAAGAGGTCCCAGGACTGAGCCCTGTGGGACACCGCTTAGAAACATGTGTACAGTTAGGTATTGTTAAAGGTTTACATATTAATAATTTTCCTAACAGAACCAGAAAAACTTCCTTTTTACATATGGAATTAAGCAAGGTGTATAATGAGGCTGGTTTAAGGGCTCTGGAAGTCATTATTATGGACAATAAGGAACAGTTACAACGGATTGATTCAGAGATTTCCTCACTTAATGAAAGCATTTGCAGTCATCCTGAATTCTGTATTTACAAACCCTTATATGACTCTATACTTCCAAAGATAACTAGGTACACAGCCACACTTTTAAACAGGAAAAGGAATAAATTAAAAAGAGATCAGCAACAGTACCATGTTGGTAATGCCTATCCAATCAGACTGTCATTTTATAGTGATTTCTCTGAAGGGCAATTTGTCCGTCGGTTTCAAAACTACAGAAGTTATGAAACCAATTACTCTGAGAATAGAAGAACGGTCCCCAATATGTATACAGGAGTCAATTTTGCTGATTATGTCAGTAATAGAAGTCATATTGGTCATGTAAGAAATACACAATTCCACTCTAACAAATATGCTGGGAAATATACTAATTCAGGGAGGGAATCTTTTTCAGGTAACAGGGAAAATAGTTGTCTGATAAGTATTATTCCCACTCTAATGATAACAGGCAGAACATTGAAAACATGGTTAATGGAAGGAACAGGAACTCTTTGTTGGTTCCTAACTTGGTTTATACTTCTCCTAATATCCAACCAGTCCTGATGTCTCATCCACCCTCTAGAAGTGTCACTATTGAAACTGCAGTTAATTCACCGACACATACTAACACTTCAGTTCATACTAATTCTGCTGCCACTGTTAACACCAATACTACTCCTGCCTCTAATGGTGACATCCTTCCTTCTTCATCAACTTTTTTAGATCAAAGGTTCACACCAGTCAGGGAAAACAGAGATCTGGTACCCCAAGGGGTCCCATCGACGATGAAAGAGAAAGGGAAAGGGAGAGGTTCAAGATTTTCCCAGCTCCCTCCAAGACACATGATAACGAGATTCAGTTGCAGGTAAATCGTTCTGAAAAAACACCTTTTGAATATTTGCATTTTGATAATGCATGTTGTACTATTGACTCAGATTTTTCTACGGGTCTATTTATGGATAAACATTCCATGGTTTATAATGATAATTGTCCTCCCCTCACCACTTGCGCACAGGTCCCTAAAGATTCCATTGATGACAGGTCTCAGTTTGCAATTTTAGACAATACTATTGGTCAAGATACTTTCATTAATAATAATGGCATTAGATGTTCTTCTTCCATTAACAATGATTTGATGTCTGTATTCAATTTTTCCAATAAAAAGTTGTCTAAGGATCACCTTAATGTACCTCACAGAGGGCTGATTTATCTAATGTATTGCTTGACCTTAGGTTATACATCAGGAAATTGAATCTTAAACTTCTTTTTGATGATGATAATGATGATGTTAATGATGTTGATGATACACAACATTCCCAGTCTATTAATAATTCACAAAGCAGTAGTACCTATGGCTATAGTGCTACCCTTAAGAAAAAAAACTTGTTAACCCATCTCTTAACAACACCCTATCCACATTTCTTACAGTGTGTGTGAAGAAGATGCTAGAAATACTTTAAATGTTAAATCAAAACAAAAATGGTTTAATTTAACAGAAAAAGAAAGGAAAGCTTTAATGGAATTGTCAAATGATGTCACCTTAAGAGTGATGAAAGCTGATAAAGGGACAGGAGTAGTGGTTATGGACCATAATACATATGTCAACAAAATTAATGATGAATTGATTAATGATGACTTCTATGAGAGGGTCTCATTGGTTACAGTCAACTCACATTTTGACCATGTTGATAAGACGCTAAAATACTTAAGGGACAATCATTACATTTCGGAGGAAGAATTTACATTCATGTGGTCTGCTAATCCTTGTTTAGGAAAATTATTTGGCATCCCTAAACATCATAACAATTCTTCAAATCCCCCATTCAGACTGATTGTATCTAATAAGAGAATGAAAACTGAGAACATTGCTGAGTATATAGACTTTGTCCTTAATCCATTGGTACAAGCAACACCCCATTACATCAAAGACTCCTGGGACTTTTTAAACACTTTATACAATACTGATATTGATTTGTCTAACTGTATTCTTGTAACATTGGACATTGTAGCCTTGTATACCAGTATACCCCATGCTGATGGTGTTGAATACGTCAAGCATTATTTATGCAAATATGCAAAGTTTCCAAGAAAACAGATTGATAATTTGGCTACGCTGATTTCTTTTGTTTTGGATAATAATTTCTTCCATTTTAATGGAAACATTTACCACCAAGTTAGGGGAGTGGCCATGGGGACTAAGATGGCCCCAGCGTTTGCCAACCTGGTTCTTACAGAGTGGGAGATGGACACTTTAGTTCATTTGCCTGGTTATTTTTTTATGAAATGCTACAAAAGGTTCATAGATGATATTTTTTTCTTGTGGGAAGGTAGTATGGACCAACTCAATGTGTTTGTCGACAGTTTATCTGAAAGTATTGGCTTTCTCAAATTTGTAATTGGTAACCATGGTGATACAGTTTCTTTTTTGGACATTAACATTTCTATTAACAGAGTTAACAATTGTTTTGAATCATCCATTCACAGGAAAAGTACATTTAGAAACAACTACCTCGATTTTGATAGTTCCCACATATTTTTCAAGAAAAGAAATATAGTAAGGAGTCATTTCATCAGGGTGTCTAGACTAACCAGTGACAATGTAGTTTATGAGAAAGAATGTGACTTTTTATCCCTGTTATTCACACAAAAAAAATACCCTTTAACTTTAATCAACTCAGTTAGAAGTCAGATCACGGATGACAGACCCACTAATTTCAAGCCAATTGTTACACAGGGGTTTACTCCAACCCATACTACACACAAAGGTTTTAAGGATTCCACACACACCCTTAGTTTTTCTTTACCTATGTGTAGGGATTTAAACAACCTTAGGCTTGTTTTACTGAACAATTGGAAAATTTTACTTTGTGACCCAAACATTAGAACGAGTTTAGGCTCTGAACCTATGTTTTCGTACAAAAGGACTAAGACCCTGAAATCTTTCTTTGAAAACAATGACAATCAATTTAATTTAACACCTGTACTTAACGTGGCTAAACCTAAAGGAATGCACGAATGTGGGAAATGTGTATGTTGTAAATACATTTTTAAAGGTGATGCCTATACTTTTCCACATTGCAATGTTACAGTATCCTTCAGCAAAAGGTTTGATTGTAATTCTACTATGGTAGTGTATTGCGCAGTCTGTTCCACATGTTCTAATTTTTATATTGGTAAAACTGTCCGTAGATTGAGTGACAGAATAAAGGAGCACTGTGGTGCCATTAGGAACAAAGACCATGTTAATGCTCTTAGTAAACACAGTGCATTGTGCAATGGTTTCAGGTCTTTTAAGTTTATAGTGCTAGAACAAATTGAAGTTTTCTTTGGGGATGCTAATTGTAAATTACAGCTACAAGAATTGAAATGGCAGTTACGACTAAAAGCAGAATTTCTTCCAGGGTTAAATGAGTCTCTTAATTTAAGGTGTGCCCTTAAGTGGTTCCAATAATGATGACCATTTTCGACAGAGGGTCCTTTTCTGTTTAATATTAATTTCTTTTTACAATGGTATACATGGGAATCTTTTTATGTACATAGATACAGGGTGTCTTGGTGTTTACTTAAACAGCTCTCTTGCAATGGCATTTTTATTCCAGCATAACATTATGCATAAGTATTAATGTACAGTTTGTTGTTTACTACTACTGGCTCACTTGTTTATATGTAAATATTCATGAACTTGGTTTTGTTTTATATGCTTTGTCCCTTGACATTTGATCCATTCTGAAGAAGTTCCGATACTGAATAAAAGGAACGAAAGCTTAAGGAATCACTGTGGGTTGCATTTTTACCTTCTTTCATTTTTTACTTTTATTTTGCCATCAGAAGTTATAAATGCATTTATTAAACCTTCTTCTTAGTAATTATCGGTTTAATTAAGCATAGGTACACACACACACACACACACACACACACATATATATATATATATATATATATATATATATATATATATAGTTATATAAGAGAGAGAGAGAATGCTACCAGAAAGTGGAAAGTTATGTTAATCACAGTATTCCAAATGGTACATTTACTGTTTATCTGTTAACATTCTAATCTCAAAGATACAGAATGAAGCATTCATTTTTGAGATTTGCATGCAATGAAAATGAGTAGGGAAACTTTGTTAACTTAACAGAGTAACTGCATATCTGGTGGCTGGAGTTATTGCTGACCATCATGCACAGACACTATACCTGTCTAAAAATGGCAGCTCTCATAACAGCAGTCTTGCCTATTTGTCTTTGATTACTACTCTTACTTCTATTTTCTTTTTAACATTCAAATAACCTTGTTTTACTAAAAATGGTTATGTTACTACATCGCTACTGTATGGAATATGTTATGCAACTGAAGTAAACAGTTCTGAATGGGTTATAGCTATGTGTCAGCAAGCTGACCATTGGTGTTGAAATACAAGAAGCTGTGTGTTCTATTCCCACCTCAGGTTCTTAGAGTATTTTTTCCAATACTGCCAATGTAGTGCAGCATAAAGGGGGTGCTGCACTGTGTGCTGTGCTTTGGATGAGATATTAAACCCAGATTCCCATCTGCCTGAGTTAGTATTAGCTCAGATGGATGTAAAAGATTTAGCAATACTTATTAAAAAGAGTTGGAAAAGTTCCTTGGTCAGACTTCCTCTTGTTAATATGAATACCACCTTCGGTCTCCACTAAAAGCAGACTGCTGTCCTAGTGGGATTAACCCAATCAACAAAGTGTAAATAAATAATGTTCCAGATGAAGTGAATACTGTAGTATCCCCTGCTGGAACACTAATATTTCAATTGCTGTTGAAAATATACAGAAAAAAAATACGTTTCACACACTGCTGAAAGAACTCCCATTCACCAATACTACTGCCGTCTAGATTCCAATGGATTTGGGCTAAAAGAAAGGGATCTACTAGTAGATACTCCTTGCAAGCTAATGGTGACTGGCAGAGTCTTGCACTCAGTTACAGAAGGGGAATCAGGCTCACTATATGGACCAAAGTCAGCATTGCACATTGGTATGAGTTACCAATGTACAAGGCTACGAAAATTCCATTCACATGAATGGCATGTGCTGGTGAAGTGTCAGGTCCATTTGTATGTGGGACTCAGTATTACACGCAGCACTTGTGAGAAGACAGGCTGCCTGTAGTACCTAGTTCCAAATACAGTTATAACTGTACTGCAGGTATAAGGGAGTGGCCTAGCTCTGGGTGCATGTGCAGTGTGTGTACTATGAGGCATCCATCAAACTCCCTCGAGGATGATTTGTACTATTGTAATGTTACAAACAGAGTTAGATCCATGGTGGGCTAATAGCCTTGCATACTCCCCACATGTTCTTGGATGTGGTGAGTGCTGGCCTGACATCTGTATTCGTTGTCATGTCTACATTCACCAGTCTGCACTTCTGATGGAGCTGTTACATTGAATGGCCTCATGGATATTCAACTGCACCTGTATGTTGGACCTGGAAATGTATGCAGGGCGCCTGCCTACAATACCATAGTTGACATACAGATGGAGATGCTGCATCTGATAACATCAGCTGGAAGCTTTTGCACTATGCTCAGCATAAATAATGAACAGAATGTTAGGGAATTTTATTAACTTGTCTGGCCATAGCAGCACTACGTTCAGTTCAATACAATACTGTTGTAACATATTTAATTAGGTGAATCCCAACACTGGAAGAGTTGGATTGCAGTTTAATGTAATAAGAGTGGATGGTGGCCTTCTTTGTCTCTCTTCATTTATATTAAACTTCTGGGATCTTCTTTTTTGAGTAGATAATAATGTAAACAATTAAATAATTATCAGTTAAACTTTTGGAAGATACTTAATAAATCAGTTATATGTTTCATGTATGTGCAATGTTCTTTTCTCAAAATGCTCTCTGAAATATGAAATTGCTGCAACCACTAACTAAAGACTGCATGAGATAAACTCTTCAAGTTTACACAGACATAAAATCAACATATCTATGACAAGAACTGCATTCATTTGGAGATTTTCCTGCCACCAACAGCAACATCAGTTGTATATGTTAAAATTATGCACATTATGAAACCTAAGGGGAAAAAAGGCAAATGCTGACATACCACTCACCCTCTGGCAGTGGGGTGACACTTTTTTTTTTCTTTCAAAAATTTGCTCCCTTTGGAAAAAGAAAATATTGACCACACCACCTTTATTGTGGAATAATCACAAGTGCATAATTAATGGGTCATGGTGGTATTTACTTCTCCTTGGCCAGAGTATTTGGTCACTTGGTCTTTATCTTCAAAACCAAACCTTACCAGCTGGATATAAATCTTAACATAACTCATCCCGCTGCCATGCATTACAGCTTAATATATGTTTAGGATGTGTATTATGATATAATATACTCACAATTGCTGAGTTTGGTCACAATGGCAAATACTGATATACCAAATGCAGAGAAGTAAGAATATTATGTCATGGAGCGAAATTCCCGCAAAAAAAATCTTGTATTATACTACTCCAAGTTGTGGAATAATTAAAGAGGTAATGTAACAGACAGTGGTCCAGATTCTAAACAACTTGAGTGTAGAGTAACATGTTATGCTGAGCAGTTACAAAACTTCCACCAGTACTCATTCAGTCTATCATAAACAAGACTGCAAAAGCTTTGCATATACTGTATATATATATATATATATATATATATATATATATATATATATATATATATATATATATATATATATATATATATATATATTATATTCAGTATTAAAAAACATCAAAGACAATATCAGTGCATTAGATAAAAATCAGCATTGTCAGTTCTGTGATTCATATAGATGACAGGCATGAACACTTTTACCTTGCCCCTTTAATTTCTCCAAAACTTCCCCTGATATTCTAAACAAAACTTTCAGAGTGGGATAGCATGCTAAAATGATCATTTATCCCACTCCTGATTCTAAATCCAAGGGTTTTGCCAGTCCTAGTTAGCGTATGTCATTGAGAACTGGGGGAGCTCTACACCCAATTCTAATGGGAAATTGGATTTTCTATGTTACAGCACTTCAGAATTTTACATTGGTGATACATGCTAATATAAAATCCCAATGCACTGGACTAACCTAGATGATTGAGGTTTTACTTCATTTCCACATATAAAAGGAATTTAGAACTGCACAAAGTACATGATGGGATGCCTCACCTACAGGTGGAGCTGTTGTGTTGCAGGTATTCAGCCATGGGAGGGGGTCACCAAGGATTGAACATCCTGTAGAAAGACTTGCATTCTATGGTTTATTTATTTTTCTACTTATATGTGTAGGATAGTATGGTCAGGTTCATGTTGCTAATCTGTAACTATAATATAATAATTATAATAATTTGTTGATAAGTTTCTGCAGAATTGTGACTAGTGGAAAACATTAGCAAAGTAGGTTTGTAAGACGTATTTAAACATGTTTGAAGGTGAAGTTTTTGTTCTAAATGACAGATCATCAATATATATCAGAAGTATGCAAATTATATAGCTTCCTACCTTCATAATTTTTGGATAAATAGTATTTAATTTAGGACTGTTAAGAGATGTCCAGATTTTCCAGATAATCACTTACCTGTAATTTTGCATAATATTTTTTAATAATTTTGTGTAATTTTGAAATGCATGTATCTGTATTTGCAAATGCACGTGTGTATTGTATGTATATAAAAGAAATGCTCTCAAAGTTGAATGGAGTCATGGGTAATACCATAGACACTAGAAGGTGCCTATCAGGGAAAGAAATATACAGCCCAACCACTTTACGCATCAGCTGTATTGAAGAGTATCCCCTAGACACGAGAATATGGACCATAGACTACATGCTGTGCCAAGGCTAGCCACTTCACGGTGTAAAACTGGCTCTAGTTGATTTGGTCACATTGATTAATGTTGCCAAAAATTGCAATGGGTATTTGACAGTGATAAGTGGTTTGAGGACCTGGCCTATTGCAACCTATGCCAGGGACTTATGCTGGGGGTTTATGTATCTGTGTTGACTATTGTGTGTCTACCACAAAGCCCATCAGCCATGGGTCAATACGTTACTGACTGACTGGTGTCCAGTTGCCCAGCCTAGGTTACCTGGGATAGCTCTGTTGAGTGAAACCTGGACATACAACTAATCAATTTGCCAAAAATAAACTAAGGATAGCTACAATGAATATAGGTTCACTGACATGATGTAATTTGGAAGTGGATGATATAATGGTAAGGAGAAGACTCGACATCCCATGTATCTAGGAGGGATCTAGGACTTTTGAACGAAAGTTCAAAAGCCCAAATCCATTACCACCGAACACACTTTAATGAAAGAGCTTTCATCAAAAAAGCGCTTTCGTTAAAGTATGTTAAAAAAACAAAAAAAACAAAAAACCCAAAATCTACTTGAATGCAGGGGGGCAAGCCCCCCCTGCACCCCCACACCCTATTTTAATATTCTCACTCCGAGATCGCACTACAGTGGGGAAAAGGGAATTTTCCCTTACCGCACCGTAGTATGACCAGAACAACAAGCATACTTACGCAAAAGTGCTGCTTCGGTGAAAGATGCAGTCGAGCATCGGTACGGATCCGATCCAGGAGACAATGTGGATGGGCAATCCAGCAAAGCCTGTTATATTGGGCTCCAGAGTGCCTATTATTCAAGGAAAGACAGATTAGAAATTGTGTGGGAATTGTGGTTGGGGAGAGCTTTATAATGACAGTGAGGCATGTCATCAGCATTAGTGATAGACTCATGGTAATCAGAGTCTGTAAAGATGGGTCAGTATTTATAATGTTAGCCTATGTTCCACAACAGTGTTGAGATGGCAATGAAAATAGTGCATTCGGGCAGCAGTTGCAGGATCTACTAGAAAAAGCAGGACAACATGAGTTGTTGTTAATAATGAAGGACCTTAATACTCATACTGGGACAGACAGAACAGGATATGAGAATTGCCCGAGTCTAGATGGGTGGGGCAACAGGACTCAAGAAGGAGTGGCCATTCTAGAATTCTACCTGGCAAATGGCTTGATGGTGGCCAACACAGGGTTCAGCAAGAGAGAGAGTCACAAGATCAAATACAAGAGATGCCAACATGCAACTTAGGTAGACTTTCCTAGTAAGTAAAGGGCATTTGAGTAGAATCAGAGATTTAAAGTCATTCCCAGAGAAACGTTCAGCCTATAACATAAACTACTGGGGTTCACAGTCAGATATCTTCAGTGGTCAGAGAAGGCTCTAAGGCCAAAAGAAACTAGGCTGAAGACTAAGAAACAGATTTCAGTAAAACACAAGAATTAAAGGAAATACTCAGGGGTTTGACGCCTCGGGAAGAAGAGAAAATAGGTGGAGTCGAAGAAGAGTGGCATCATTTCAAAACTGAACAACCGTCAGCCGAGGCAGGAAGACAAACTAAAAAAAACACTACTCTTCCACAATAAGGACTGCAAATAATCAAATATAATTTATTAAAAACAAATAAATCTATTTTCATTTCAAAACTGCATATGTGAACATTATACGATATGCACCTATGCAAGTTATACAAATCAGCTACATAAGGAAACCTAGAATGGTCTATCCTTCTTTATCCTAAAATACCAGTCCATGAAGTGATCAAAAGAAAAAAAAGGTGTGCAGGAAAAAATTGGGAAATAAAAAAGATGGATCAGGCTGAGAAGGAATACTAGTTGGCTAATAAGGGGTAAGACAGCAGCTGCAAAAGCAAAGAATAAGGCATCAGAAGCACTATAACAGCTTTTGGAAAGTGACTCAGCAGACATCATAAAGAAACTCTATAGGTTGCAAGTCAAAGGCACAAAGATACTATTCATACCAGATACCAGGAATAACCTGCTCAGTAAGCCAAAGGACATCAAAGGCAGATGGAAGGAATACTTCCTGCAGCTTCTAGATGAAGAAAACTTCACAGAAGCTGTACAGTATATGCAGCCTATGATGAAACAGAAAGATGAAGAGCCCACTCCAGAAGAAGTAAGAAGAGCATTAAGGAAAATGAAGTCAGGGAATGTAGTTGACTCAGATGAGGTCAAAGTAGATATGGTCAAGATGTTGGGGGAGTTGGGGGAGAAATTGTTCCTGTAAGCAGTCTTAGCAGTATGGAGTGAAAGCTATATCCCTGATGACTGGAGAATAAGCATTCTAGTGCCAGTGTACAAGAACAAAATGGACATCCACAAATGTGGGCAATATGGAGGTATCAAACTCCTGTCACACTACATGAATGTGATGGAAAGGGTGACGGATAATCAAATATGCAGAATGGTAGAAAGTAAGAGACAAGCAGATTGGATTCAGATCAGGATGCAGCACGATTGACCAAATGGTTGCAGTGAGACTGATAGTGGAGAAGAAACTACAGATGAGAAAGAGTCCAACTGGGCATTCCTAGACTTGGAAAAAGCATATGAAAAGGTCCCATGGAAGCTGATTTGGGCAGACCTGTGACTGTTGTCATGGCAGAAAATGGGGGAAATCAGAAGAAGCTGAAAACTGAGCTAGAGGAGAAAATAGTGGAACAGGTTAACAGCTTCAAATATCTGGGAGGGGTGGTTGAGAAAATTGGAAATCTGAATGTGAAGGTCAGAGCTAGAATCAGAGGGGCTGCAGTCAACTGGCACAGGGTGTTGGGTTAGTGTGTGACAGAGGAATGCCAAAACAGCAGAAAGGTAAGGTGTATAAAGAAACCTGAGCAGTGAAGGCAGAAAAAATGGAAAACAAAGTGCCTGAGATGGGTGGTAGGATGCACACTGTGGGACAGACAAAGGAATAATAACGTTAGAGCAGAACCCAAAATAGCTTCATGTGTATAAAAGGTCAAAGAGAACAGATTATAGTGGTTCTGACACATTTTCAGGGAAGCAGAAGATGATTTGGTAAAGAAGATTTAGGAGAGGCAGGAAGAGTGCAAGAAGAAATAAAGACATCCAGCAAAGAGATGAATGGATTGTGTGAGAGAAGTCCTGGGACAGTCAGGTGTAACTCTTGTAGAATGTAAGAGAGTGGTATTGAAACGAGAGCAGTGTCAACAGTTGTCCCTGACCCCCATGTAAAAATTTGGAAAAAGTGGGATGATGATGATGATGATGTCCTGTGTGAATCATCCACGATTTTCAATGAGAATGACTGAAACATTTAAATTTGTCAAATGTTGATGTTCTGCCTTCAGGGAGAAACCCCCTGCATGCTTGTCTCATTATGAGGCTGGTGAGAATGCATCTATGGCAGCCATGGTACCCATCATGCATCCTTTTTCATGTTCATTTTACAAGTAGCACTGCTGTGCATCACTAATTGAAGTTTATACAGTTCCACTTATATGTTAGCACTGGCACTGTAGGCTGGTTCAATGTCTTCAGTACTAGTGCTATTATACAGGTGGAGCTGTGTACCAGATAGCTTCTGGTGAACTTGCCAGGATTGCCAGAGCCTCGGCTGTATACCAGGAATGGGCAATGAAATTCATTACCATACAATATTTCAGAATCTGATTACACATTGGCTCTATAGAGCTGAAGAAAGGAGCCTTTCCTACAACCTAGGCAACCAGGGTTCAGTTAGTGGCTCCCAGAACTGGAGGAGTCAATGAGCAGAGGGAGGTGAATGAAGGGGTTGTGCCCACTCTCCTCTGTCTGAGAGAATCAATGAAGGTTGTGTTTTGGGGAAGCATGTGATTGTCATCAGAACTGTAGCAAGGTTATCTGACATACTGTGTTTTTTGCATTTCCTCAATCTGCTGCCGCCTCCTTAACTCTAAGTTGAGGAGACAAAAAAATGTGGTAAGCAGCTTGCTGCAGTTAAAATACCACCCATGAAACTTTTCAGCCATGACTGTAAATATAGTATTGGCATTCATCTCTGAATGCAACTACTGCATTATCCTATTTGTCATGCTGCTGGTGTTCACTGGTGAACATGGAAGAGAGCACACACTAGATTGTGATAGCGATGGGACCACTTTGGAGGCAACTGCTAATATGGAGATGGAGCTTTGCCTTGTAGTATTAAACTGTATGCCTCTGGAGGAGGGGGGGTATGAAGTAGGCACATCACCACTGAGGTGGGGGTGTTAACCTCACAGATCAAAATGCTCAAATCAAGCCTGGAACTGGTATGGGGTTCAGTGGGGCTAAAAACTACCAGTATACTGAATGATGACCCATCTCCAGTTAACCTGACTCTCACTCTTGGTGTCTGAAGAGGAATGTAAGGACCAACTGAGTGAGTGGGAAATAGAACTGATGGTTTGTAAAGGGAGGTGGAAAGACAAACAGACAAAAAAATCTAATTACTTGCTCCAGGCACAGCAGGACTCTATTCCATTTGGTATCTTAGTGTTGTGAGGTTCTGTATAGTGTTTACCCTGTTTCTTTGGTAAAATGGCAATCTGGGTAGTGCTGCAGGACAGTTGAGTGTCTGACTCTGCTATACTGCCCCAGTTCTTTTGGAATCTACCCCTTGTAGTGTAGTTGTAGTTCAGAACTGTTAGGAACCACACTAAGAAGCCTCACTCTTCCTGTTTATTATTATGCAATGGTTATGGTGGTTTAATAATTATCACAGAAGATTAAGTCTGTGTGCTGTTAACAAACTGCTTACGGTTGGAGGGTCTAACTCCTTTTACCATGCTTTGTCTCCTGGCTGGCTCTGAACAAGTCACTTAACTAAATAGTGCTTCCTGGCTGTTCCAGAATATGGGCACTTGTGTTAGCAAATTAAAAACAATTGCTGTTAAAAGTATAAAGGGATCCTGCTTATAGATTTTGCTGTATATTTTATTTTACAGCTCTGTGAGCTTATTTTTATAAGCAAAAAAGAAGGTCAGGGTTTGTTAGGATCTGGATAAAAGGCAAATTATTTTATTAAGAAACAGTGTTAAGGAGCAACTGGGTTTAAATGCTGTTGAAAAAAAAAGAAAATGTTTTGCTGTTGATACCTTCTTTCTGTGTACAGGAGTAAATTGTGAGATAAGCAGTTTATTTTTTGTAAACAGCTTAGAAGTTAGGTTTTGTTTTGAAGAAGAGGCAAAGTTAACCATTTTGTTAGAAAAGATAATGTACAATATTTTAATTAGTACTTTGGAAGAAGTTATATAACAATGCAGAATATAACTGTGTGCTCCTAGCAGTCTCACAGCATAACTTGTGGCTTGTTTGTATCAGTGAACTGTTTGATGAGATAAAACTGAGGTGACAAGATAATTTCAGTGCTATTTCATGTAAAAATTTATTGTGCTGCTATGTAAAATTTATGTTTCATGAAACCTTGAAAGTTCTTAGTGCTGTGATTATTATTATTATTGTTTGCTTCTTAACAAGAAAAGAAAGATAGCAGCTGTTAAAGCTTTGACTTTTTTCCCATCGATTGAAAGGATTCTTGTTAAGTCACTGAAAGCAGTTTCAGCAAATATAAAAACACCAAAAAATGTTCGCCGAAACTGCCTTCAGCAAGCATCTTCAGGAAAGTTTTTTTTTGCAGGGGTACAAACTCCTCATGCTGGAGAACACTCCTCACACCCCCCAAACGTATTTGTATCAACTCTTTGGCTGCACACCAGTGGAGAAAAAGGAAAACTCCCTTGCAAGCAAATATAGTTTCATCAAGCTTACTTCTCTGTTTTTACATTCACCAGAGCTATCTTCAGGAACCTAACATGCTCCCCATTAAAAGAATGTAGAAATATTCCATTCACAGATATGCTTCTTTCCTGTGGCAGCATACACTCACAATATAAACATAGTGACTGCCAAAGTGAAGACCCTAAACACAGCAGCTAGAGTTTCTTCAATTGGGCATAAAATATGCCATTATACCTTCTAATTAAGGAAACTATTCAAAAGGGTAGACTCCTTATTCCTATTCTGCTCCCAGAGCAACTCTGTCACTTTCTATAAATCCAAATGCTGAAGAGGCCTTCTTTTTTTTCATAATCAGTTACAGTGGCCTTTAGAAACTCTTCCTGTAACAACTTTGTACAGAAGGAGTCTGGACAATTAAGATGAGAAAAAAGTCTGAACCCATGGCTGAAGCATCTGAATACATATCTTTCTGGAAGGTATTGGGATACTTACATGAGTCTGAGAGAGGAGGTTCTTATCCTTTGATACCAACACTGTAGTAGTTACCCAATTATCTCTGGAAGTGCAATTCTGAGCCAGGAGAGGCTAAACATAACTAAAAGTCCTCTGTTTTTATTTAGTTGTTTTCTTCTTGCACTTGTGTACATGCCATATACTCTAAATAAAATGAAATAATAACCAAGCATTTGCAAGTGATCACAATGATTCAAGTTGGGTGTCCACCAAACATGGTAAGAGGAACCACTTATAGACTTGTTACTATGATACATATGCATGCCACATGTTTTATTAGCTGTATGGTTACCAACTGGCTCTCCTTTTGTTAGGCAGTTCTGATTTGGGCACTTTTGTCCCACAAAAACATGACACAACTAGATACTTTAGAAGAAAAAAATGCTTTCTAGCATTACTCCTAATATTCCAGAAAACTATCATACTATATCTGGAACACTTAAACTCGTGCACACATAGCACCTCCTCTTGGCATCCTTAGCATCTTATGGCATCCTGAAATTGTTTTGAGCTGGCTTCCTTAATAAAGTGGCTTAATGATAGGCAACATGTGAAAGGACTGAGTACAAGGAAAATAACTAACTCTAGCTATCTGATTCCAAAAGGAATTACTCGTAGGGCAACACACAGCACTGAGCATTTGGCCCACTCTGGATTCTATAAATAAGGGCACCTCCAGTCCTCCTCTGACATATGAGAATGAGTACTGGTGAGGTTCTACATTTGATTTAAAAAAATGACATGGGCTTGCAATGCCGCAGCACATTAAAAGTTTTACACTAGCAATCTATGTAAAACCCTGAAACAATGGAGTAGCCATTTAAAATGAATGGGATCCTGAGACATTGCTACAGCTCTGCCTGTAAGATGGACTTGGTATTCTGGAAATCAAAATCTAAACCAACTGCAACTGAAGTACTGAATAATGCAAAGGAGATAAAAGAACTAGAAATGGGAGCATTAGAAAAGGAAAGGAACAAATTACATAGACAGAAATGGAAATTGTGGCAACAATACAGGCAGAATTGCATTTAAGAGCAGGAGTGAAATGTAAGGGAAGTCAGAAACTGAGCAATTTATGTAAAGTACTGAATTGTTAAGATGTACTGCATGAAAATAACAAACAATTTGTATTTTTTCTTTTCTGTTACTGTATGACACTTTTTAATATCATATTTAATAATGATGTTCATAAAAAAGTCTTACATACACATGGACCTATATGTTTAGGTGATGGAGATGCTGATAGTGAATGCCCAGAAACCACCCACACCAGCGTTACTGTATATAGGGAGTCATGCTAGATTTACAATGGGGCAACCCATAGAAGTCATTTCTGAACACATGTAGTTGTCAGGTCCTGAGTTAGAATGATTGCATGCCTGGCCTTCTGTTCAGATGCTAAGAATGCATGTATGACAGACTTGCTACCAGTCTTGCAGGCATTGTCACATTTGTCATACAGGTAGAACTGATGCACATTTGTACCTGTAGGACCACACCAGTACTGCAGGTAGGCTCAGTGGCTCTAGTACCACTACTCTCAAATGGATCTGTAGCTCCAGACAGATTCAGGGTGAGGGCTTACTGTGTCTGTCAAGGGCTTTACAGAGCTTGAGCTATGCCAGAAATGGGTAATGAGGTTCATTACCACAGAATGTTTTAGAATCTCATTACCTGCTGGTGGCACAGAAGGATTCCCTTGCATTCATCACCTTGTTGTTGAGAGAAGTACTGAGTAGGGTGTACCCCACTCCTGGGTATGATGTCATAACCCAGGGTTGTGGTTGTACATTGGATAGCAATGCAGGATGGCAGAAGTTTTACATTGTGCTTCCGCTATCATTTCAGAATCTGCCTCTAAGCTGTTCATCTCCATTATGCTGCAGTGGAGATATCAGTCCTTTTTTTAACTTATGCATTTTTTCCATATTTGCTTAACTTAGCTGCTCCAATGGCACAGAGCGATAAAGCTCTGACTACAGCCCAGCAACCTCAGTTTGATTAGCTAATCAGTCGACAGATGAAGTGGCAGGACATTACCATCCCAGGGATGCAGGGCTGTCTCAATATGTTTCCCATACAGCAATACCTGGTGGTGGTCAGGAGTGTCAGATGGTGGGGGGGAGGTCCAAAAATAAGGACTTAGGCTGGAAACATTGACTGAAATGCTGTGGAGATGGGGTAATATTGTAGCATATCCTGCCCTCAGGTCATAGCCAAGAGACTGCAGGGGAGAATAGGATAGAACAAAAAAGAAAATCTCCCAGCAGATGGTATGACAGCCAGTCCATCCAAGATGCCCTTAAGATCTGTGTAGACCCCAGCCTATAATGGTGAAAATCTAGGGGTGTTAGAAGGAGCTGTATACAATAGGAGAAAAAAATTATAACTGAGTGAGTTGCATGTTATTTTGGGGCACAGTGTGCAATTCCATGGTAGAAGACACAAAAGTAGACTACTACTACTGTCAATATGTAATGCACTATCCAGGAGACATTGATAGATGTTTGCTAGCATTTATGAAAGTATACATTATTTCCATGTTTTTTATGAATATTGCCAAAGCTGTGCAACTTATGAGGTATTATAAAGTATCAGCCGAAGTCTTAGATGTAGCTGAAGAAAGCTATCATTGATGCTTGCAGTTTAAATTGCATACCTTGACAGATACCGGTTTTAGTTCAAAAAGGTTATGGTAGCATAGCAGAGAGCCTCCATCATCCTGTGATCCTGCCTTATTTCCTTCAACCTGATGATCACCCCAACCAACAGTAATGACATTATCCTGGGCAATCAAGTTATGCCCAGATCAGTACTTCAAAAACAACAGAGTCTATGTTTGGCTACCAAACTGAAAAAAAAAAGCAAACAGAGAAACACCAAAATGATGTTCCAGTTTGCTGAACAGGATCATCAGCAAACTGGAACATCACTGAAATAAACGACATCAAATGGCCATATCTGGCCAACATCACACACACAACCAGCCAAGGTGGTGGGGCATAACTATATATACCAACACCTAGATCACACTACAGTGGGGAAAAGGGAAAATTTAAAAGGTTTCCCTTCACTTGCCTGTCATATTGTGTTACTTCCTGGTTGTTGGTCAACTATGGCCATTCAATGTTGTTTTTTTTTTATGCTGCTGTAGTTCGCTGATTGTCCCATTTGCTCTTTTCTATTTGGTGTTTCGCAGTTCACTTTTTTAAAATTCGATACCCAAACATAAACCCAAACAAGATTTAGATTGTCTGGGAGTCTTGCTATGCTGAGAGTAAGTAAGGGGATTCTGGCACATTCCATGGTAATGAATCTCATTAATCATTGCTAGTGTAGCATGGTCCTTCCTAATAGCCTGGTGGGCCTGCAGAGTCTGTCAGAAGTTGTGTGACATCATAGCTCTTCCTGTATGATATGCCTGCAGTACCAGAGCAGATATACAAATGGAGCTGCACTACTGCAAGTAGTCTGGCTTCTTGTGATGTACTACTTGCAATGATTCACTCATACAGTAGAGATTCATCAGTCCCCATTAGAATACTCTGAATGAGGGCTAGCAGATCCCTAAGATCCCTAGGTTTTGCATTCAGGTATGGAGTAATTGCTTCTTATAAAACGCTACTCCATGCTTAACTCCTTTTGGAATCCAGGCCATTGAGTATTGTTTAATTGTTAAATCATTAACTATTCATAATAATGTTTTTACTTTCTGTAAATATCTTAAAATATAAGTACAACGCAGGGAACTGATAGTCAGAATATAAAACTTTAAGTCTGGATAGCAGAAGAGCTACTGATACTATGAACCAGAATCTAAAAGTCTTTGCACCAAGTAACATGCTGTGCTGAGCAGTAACTCCCTACCTCAGTCCAAACCGTTGGGCTCTGCCTTCAGCATATACTAGTGGGACTTTGGGATCTATACACCTGAATCCAAAAGGGGAATCAAACTTACTTCACTGGTAAACAGAGCAGTAGCTAGCTTTTCCAGTGATCATTGCAGGTCCCCACTCTGGCACCCCCTCAACTCAATATTAAGACCCCTTCACAAAAAAAAAGTGTCCACTCTGAACTGAGGAGGAAAAAAAATCATCCCCAAGTAAAGGAGCAAAAAAGTTATTTTCTATAACGTGTAGCAAGTAACTTGCTACAAATGTAACAAGAGCCTTGCCACAGTCTAAATGCCACACATGAACACTGAAGCTCTTCGGACTTGACATATCTGAATGTTGGTGATGCAGTACCTCCTAATCAGTATCTCCTGATTGTGACCCCTGACTCCTTGTGCCTAGAGTGACTGCTCCCTTCAACCCACCCTAGCTGTATGTGTGGGACTAGGTATTGCAGACTGAACCTAGTGGGAAGCCAGACTGCCTGAAATACCTAGTTCTACATTCTGATGGATCTCTACTGCAAAATCTGGGTGCTGAAGAAAGGGAAGCCAGGGTTCACTTACTTTTGAGACTGGCTATAGTTTAAGCCAGTCCTGATCTTCAGTAGCTACACATCACTGTTGCCTTGTAGTTAAAATTAGATACAATATCCTGGTGGGCTAGTGGCCTACATACGCAACCTTTCATAGGATCATAGGAGGTTACTAGCCTAATGGCCCTGGGGCCCTTACAAGCCTAGCCAAGAGTTTATCCCCCCCCAAAAAAAAACCTCAGTCAGCACCTGTCACCCCTGTCAATGAGGGACAAAGGTGGAACCCCTGGGATAAATTTGTGCTTTTCATCCACTCGTCAAGGTTGTGCTTGAAGAGGGCCAGTGAGGTACTCTGTTTGACATGTATGGGAAGTCTATTCCAGAGATGGGGCAGCCTCTGGGAGACAAACCTGTCTCTCCAGCAGGTTTTGTTGATGTCACATATTAGATTTAGGCTTTTTGAGTGGGTAATGAGTGAGGAATTATACCTACGGATATGGATCATATCTAGTAGGGCAGGGTCTGATATTGCCTTGTAGTTGAGACACAGATCACCTCTGAGCAATCTGTACAATACTGAGTAGAGTGATAGTGATTTGAGCCTGTCTGCATAGGACAGGTGTTGGAGACCATGGATTCTGTTTGCGAGGCATTTCTGTGGCCTTTCCAGTTGGTACAGGTGTTTGGAGAGGTACATACCAAGCAGGGCATTATACTCAATTATAGACCTAATGAGGGAGGATTACAGAGAGGTAATAACCTTGTTTTTCCTAGATGCAATCCCTTTACTTATGAGATGAACCAAGCAAAAGGCTTTTCTGACCACTGCTGCTACATGATGGTTCAAATGTAAGATTGTTGTCAGCCTGAGTACCCAGGTCTCTCACCACAGGTTATATGCTAAGGGGGTTGCCATTGATGTGGTAATCAGAAGGGGCCATGTTTTTGTTGAATGGTATGATAATACATTTTTTTGCATTTAACTTAAGGTCATGACTTTGGCACCAGTCAGTTGTTGCTGTGACACCCTCTTACAATCTGTTAACATCACTTGGAAAGTCAATGACAGCACCCAACTTACAGTCATCCAAAAAATCTGTCAGCCACAGGCCCTTTGTCTTTGCCTGGACCACTGAAAAGTAGATGCCAAACAGTAGGGGGCCCAGGACAGATCCCTTGGAAAGACTACTAGTGACAAGTCTGCTGTTGGAGGTGGTCGCACCCATTTTATCCTTGTGAGTCCTATCGGTGAGCCAGTTGGCCACCCACCTGATAAGACAGGGATTTACGCCAAGTTGAGTTCGCTTTTCAATGATGCCCAAGTGGGGAATTTGTCAAAGGCCTTGGCCAAGTCAAGGTAAGCTGTATGTACTGACTTTCCCTCATCTAGGGCCTTGGTGACAGTCTCAAAGAAGTCAACCAGCTTCAACAGGCAAGGTCTTCCCCTGTCGAATCCGAATTGGGTGGGGTCAAGTGCTTGGAGATTGCCTATGTCCTTGTTTATGAGATTCATAATAATACGCTCCATGGCTTTACAGATCAGACTTGTCAAGCTAATGGGGTGATAGTTTCCTGGGTCAGTAGTGGCACCACTTTTGTGCAAGGGGATGACAATGGCAGTTCTCCACTTTGCTGGAATGAAGCCTATAATTAGGCTATGGTTGAATAGGGTGCTCAATGGCAAAGCTAGTTCTTGCTGGAGATGGTGCGGAATACAGCCTGGGATACTATTAGGTCCCATGGAAGCTGTGTTCTTTGCCTTGGACAGGGCCTTAAACACTTGATCTATGGGGGTGTCAGGTGCAGGACAAGTATTTGGGATGTCAAATGGGCCTTTGTGGGGGGAATATGGGGTTGAAGTTTGAGCTGAATGTATTAGCTAGCAGGTTGGCTAAGTCAACATGATCAGTGTAAGTGATACTGTTAAGTACTAATTCGGAACAAACCTGGGCTTTACCATGGAGGTTCCTGACATAGCTGGCTTTGTGGTTTCATTTTGTTTCAGAGGCTAGTTTCAATTTATAATTGTCTTTGGAGGTTTTCACTAGTGATCTAATTTGCCTGTTGAGGCTGAGGAGGGAGTTTTTCCAATTTGGAATTTGTTCCTTTTTACCCTTGGATATCAGTTTCTTCCTTTTGTTGTAAAGCCTATTGATAGAGGATGTCCAACAGACAGGTTTGTATTTCCTTGAGGAGCAGGTTTTAGTTGTGTTGGGTATGGCCGAGTCCATGAAGTTGCAAGAGTGCTTGTATACTGCATTGACATACTGTTCAGCATAGTTGTCTGCATTCTCTGAGGGGGTGGTGGTGTGAAGCTACTGATACCCTCCCTTAGGAGATTGTAGTCAGCTTTTGAGAAGTCTTTTAGCCTTGTTACGGCTGGGGGTGGGGTTGAGTGAGACAGAAACTTCAAATGAGACAGACTGATGCTCTGATCTCACCAGGAAAAAACATACTATGGGAGTGGTGCAGCGGTCACCCATGTTGGTGAGAACCAAGTCCAGAATGTTATCTCCCCTTGTGGGGGATGAGAAGAGCTGGTCTAGTGCATTAGAACTGATGAAGTCAAGGAATCATTGGACAATTGCATTAGTGCAGGAATATTTCACCTAGTCTATGGTGTGGCAGTTGAAATCACCAAGGATCAGGGTGTTAGGGGGTACCTTGATGGAATCAAGTAGGTCCAGGTAGGAGGAGTGGGTGTCCTGAGTCATGGATGGGGGGTCTATAGCTGGCTATATATTGGATGAGTGTATTGCCAATTGTCAGCTGCACCTGGAGTAGTTCCAGTGCATCATGCTGGCAAACCAGTCTGGAGGTGGGCCTGTCCTTAATGAAGATAGAGACTCCACCACCCTTAGTCTTTCCAACCTCATTTTGGGGTCAGACAGTGTGGAATGAGGTATAGCCTGGTAAGGTAGGGGTCCTCTCCACAGCCCTGAACCAATTTTCCATGACCACACAGACATCTGCATCTTCCAGTGTGAAGAGAGCCTCCAGTGAGTACATTTTCAGGTTAAGGCTCCTAGTGTTAGGTGGCACAACCTTCAGTTTGTTTATTGACAGATCTTTTATGTTAGAATATTTGTCTTTGGGACATAGCCTAAGAGCCTTGACAAAGATCCGGAACACCGGGGATGATAGGTGGAGGCCATCTCTGGCAAAGCATCGAGGCCTGTCAGCCATGTCATTCCAGGCAGACAGATACTGGATCCCCTTGGAAAGACACTAGAAACTAAGCCAATTGTTGAAGTCAATTATTTTTTTGTTGGTATTGAGGTATCATTATAGGTGAAGGTAGGATGCTGCTTAGGGTTAGGGTCATACCTGTCTGGGACCCATGTTTAGATAGCTCAATCATGTCTCTCTTCATATAATTCAGGGAGACACATCTCAAGTCATTTACACCAGCATGGCCAATGACAGAGTCATATGTGTATTTGTTGTGGAGAGACTTAATTGCATGTATGATGTGACAGAGTCTGGTACCTGGCAAACAACTGACCATAACCTTCTCCTTGTTGAGCCTGGTGAGGGGGGCATCAGTGTGTCTCACTGTTGAGGCACCAATGACTAGTATGCTTGGTGTATTTTTATGCCTTATGGGCTGCGTTGGGTTATTGTCATACCTAATTGGATGTGTTTGTGAGACATTGATGTGTCTACTGTGTGTTATATGTTTGGTGTTGTGTGTGGAGTGTTTGTGAGTGTGTTTTGGGGTCTCTATTATTTAGGTAAGGTTTTATTGAGGACCCCATGCATAGGTGGGGGTGTGTTGTGCTTGGCTATGTGATGTGGGTGGTGTGATGTTTGTGCTGGCAATCTCCTGTTTGTCAGGAGTGCTGATTGTGGTGTGAGAGAGCATGGATTCTGGGTTACTGATGTAAATGCATTTCTCACAAATAGAATAATTATATGCTAGGAGAAGAGGACTGCCCGTGAACATGAGGCAGTTGCTACACTGTCTCAGTATGCCCATGTCAACCAGGCTGGCAGGAGAAACTGGTGGGAATTGTCCAGACATAGTGTTCTGAATACTTGATGGACTTATGGAGAGTGGGTTTTGATAAGGGTTTTGTCCATAAGAGTGTAGACAACAAAAACCTTAAATGTAAAATAACTGACCTGAAGCACAAGTGCTAAACCAAAACTATGATGGCCAGATAAATCTAATCAGTCTACTAACAAGCATGCAGTATAAATGCAGAATAAAAGCACTTGAACACTTAAGAGCACACAGAACAGCAAAATAAGGTAATAAAGTAGGTAGACCACTGTTACAGTAAGAGCAGTTGAATAAAGTGCAATTTTTTTTGTCAAGTGGAGAGGGAGGAAACAGAACAAGACTAATAGACTATGGGGGTTGTCCTTCCCAAGTACTCTCTCTGTGTACAGTCGATAGAGCTGATGAGATGGATTGGTAGGAGGGTCTGAAATCAAAGAAGTAAGGGGGTATCCCTTCCCAAATTATCTCATTGTACTCAGTTGAGTGAGCAAATGAGATGGGTCCAGGAGGAGTTTCCAAACACAAATTTACGGCAGGGGTGGGCAATTTCAAAGCCACCAAGTTTAAGACTACAACAACACTAGGGAGTCAAGGTGGGAAACAAACTGCATGCAGAGAGAGAGAGAGACCACAATATTCAATTAATATTCAATAAATCAAATAAATGCATGCAGTATATTTTGCTAACTATCACTGAAACAATGCAAGTGCAAAAACGTATACTTAAATCATCTTGTATGTCCAGATTGTAGTAGATCAGTCACAGCCAGCCAACAGCTTTGCTACTGAGCACAAATATGCAGAAATGTAACAATACCAGTACTATAAGACAAAGGATAGATCCCCATGCTATAAGATAAACACAAAACTTCACAGAAGTAAAACAACCCCCAGTGAAACTGGCTGGCTTACAATTCTACTGCTGAACTAACCCTGACAAACTGCATGGAGAGAGAGACACAGACCACAATAGACAATTAATATTCAATGAAACAAATAAATAAATGCAGTACAGTTTTGTTAACTATCACTGAAACAATGCAAGTGCAAAAAAGTATACTTAAATCAACGTGTATGTTTAGATGGTGGTAGATCAGTCACAGCCAGAGCACAGGTACCTTGTAATGGATGGAGAGAGTGCAGGCATGATGGCCATGTTGGCTGCCATTGGCCATCATGTCTGTATCCACCAGTCTGCCCAACCGATGAAGCTCTTGCACTGGACTGCCTCATGATCATGCCTCTCCACCTGCATGGCAGACTTGGTACTATAAGCAGACTCCCCATCTACAATTTTAGGTCTGCCCTACAGGTGAAGGTATGAAGTAGGGTCACTTCAGATGTACTTGGCATTTCAATTGAGCTCTTGGGTAATTTCACAGTATTATAAGAACAGGCAACAGGATTTGTTAGCATAACATATTGTACTGTCTCATTTATCTATTCCTGGCATAGTGCAACTCCTGGCAGTTCAACACCTCAGAGATGCAAGGCACTGAGTTAGGTTATCCCTCCCAAGATGATATCCTCTCAGGTGGTGGGTGGAAAATGTACTTTGGAGTAGCAAGATCTGTATGATTGAAGCCTCCCCCTCCGCTAATCCAAAACTTTTGCAATCTGCCTCTTTGTTCAGGACTATGCCTCTCAAGATTTGAAGCATTATTTGTGAAAGTTTAGTGAAAATTTTAAACTAGGGTATTTTGCATTATCATATACTAGTATATTCATGTAGTCAGATTTTTTATCATTGTAAAGAACATGTTTTATTGAATAACATTGCTGTTCTTACTTTTTAAACAACTGTTGCTATTTAAAATATGTTTATTAATATTTGCTCGTCTTATATTTTATGAACTTGCTTTTCAAAAAATGTTTAGCAATGTAAAGAAGGCTGCAAGAGATGTGACATTTGAAATTTGCTAGCAGTTAATGAGTTAATATGCTATAATACAAAACAGACAATTAAAATTCCATAAAAATAATCAATTTTTTTCATAAAATGAAAACATTTTGTGCTTTCGTTAAGGGTATACTTTGTCCTACAAAATTTTAGGCTTCAATAAAAAATCTCATTTATTATTAAAACCTGCAGATCAAAATCTGCATTTTTATGAAAGTACACATTTAGGCATAAAGATCAACGTCAGATATTTGCTATGGCTAAGTAGCTTCCAAACAAAGAGCTGGAAGCCACATTTTGGAACTCATCATTTATATGCCAGATTACATGAATCAATGCCCCCTTTTGGTACACAGATTACCCTGAACAGAGAACATTCTATTCCTCTTCTCTTCAGGTGTGCTCTCCCTGAAAAATGTATGCAATGTAATTATGACAACAGATCAAAAATGTTCTTTACTTGTTGCAGTTCAAAGGGAGGGTCAGACCTTATTCAGTGAACAGCATAGAAAGTGCCTGGTTAGAAACTGAAAATGGTAGTGTGGATGACATTTATGGAACTTCCATGAAGGCTGTGACATGCTTTAGTTTTTTGTGCAAATCTTGACCATTGGAAGACGGAGATGCCGATAACTAGATATTTACCTTTTACACAAATGTACATATTCCATCACATTTCACTACTTTGACTGTATTGTTGACCTGTTCTGTTCTTAGTGCTTTTTTTCATTTATTCCTTATATATGTTATAAGGCTGGACTCACATGATTAGCATTTATGTATTTATTTATTGAATGCTTCAGGCTCAGGTTATGGCTGAAATAGTCATCAAATTGAGTTTGGAACTGATTTTGTACAGCGTTGCGGTACCGAGTTAAATGAATACCGTTATTCATAACAATAAACCACAGTTTCAGAATGTTTATAAATATGTTTGACTTTCCTGTGCTTTCTAGTGTCTCCATGTAAAGATTAACAGATTTAATTAGACCATCATCAATACCTGTATCTATGTTAGGCAGAATCACAGAAGGCCATACATCATATGAATTTTTCATTATAATAAGCTGAGTTTACAATGTGCATAGTCATAGATTCATAGATTATTACAAGGCTAATGACCCAGGGGACCTATCTAAGCCTAACCAAGTTCTCCCAAAAGAATGCTGATGTTCTGTACCCAAACAGGACATTGGGGAGCAGCCACTTATAAGCTACCTCTGTCTATAAGGGACATGGGTGCCAGACCTAGTGTAAATCTCTTGCTCCCCATCCATTGGTCTAGGTTTTTTTAAACTGGGTAATAGATGAACTCAGTTCAGTGTTTGAAAAGTGGTTTATTCATTCTTTTGTCATACATAAACATATCTATTGAAGTA
This sequence comes from Protopterus annectens, assembly GCF_019279795.1. Taxonomy (NCBI): domain Eukaryota; kingdom Metazoa; phylum Chordata; order Ceratodontiformes; family Protopteridae; genus Protopterus; species Protopterus annectens. The sequence goes on along the minus strand of NC_056745.1, from coordinate 399,845,943 downwards.
TTGGTCTGATAATCATCAAATGGACTGGCCTAAATGACATTTGTGAGTCAGGACGTAGACAGCTAGCAAAATTCAAGGTACATAACAAAAAACATGCAAGCAACACTGAATAACCTAAAGAGGAGAAATAGTCATAGTCTTAGTCTAGTACTGAAACTGAATGCACATTCCAGAAAGTATATTACTTAAATACTAGTTTGTAATCTGTTTGGAAGACATGAGCACACACACACACACACACACACACACACACACACACACACACACACACACACACACACACACACACACACACACACACACACACACACACACACACACACACTCACACACACACACACACACACACACACACACACACACACACACACACATGGTCAGATTCAAAAAAGGACATGAGTGAGGAGTAACATGCATGTCAGAGTCCAGATCCTAAGGTTCCACTAGTCCCCATTCAGCATATGCTAATGAAGACCACAAGAACTCTATGTCTAATTCCAAAAGAAATACTGGGCTTGCTTCACTGAAATACCTTGGAGATGTACATTGGTAAAGGTTGTAGTGGAGCAGCCTGTTGTATACAGTGGGCTTTTATGGTAAAGCAGCAGAACTACCTGTATGTGGGACTTGGCTAGGCAGGAAGTAGTTGCTGGGAAGCCAGACTGCAGTAGTATATTCTACCCATTCAGCCTGCAGCATCAAGTTTCACATAGAGGTAATGTTGTATTGCACTATGTGGGATGCTGAGGAACACATGGATGTGTAAGCTGGGTGGTGTGTGATCTATCCACAACCTTAGACGTATGTTTAAAAAATAAAAGAAAATCCTTAGTGGACTATCTGCTCCAGAAGTCCATCATTCCCCTTTGATCGAAGAGAAAAATGCAGGTTTAATGGTCGTGCTGCCTGACATGCTTGCATTTTCCAATACACCCTACAGGTAGTACTGATATGCAGAGCAAGCTCATGGTTATGCAGTTCTACCTATATGGCAGTTTTGGTACTGCAGGCAGTCTGCAATATCTGAGCTGTCAAATAGGTGGAGCTGTGATGCTGTACAACTGCTGCCAGGCTTGACAACCTGCTGAATCTTCTGATAGGTTCATGCTGTGCTAGGCACAGGTAAAAAGACTCATTAGCATAGCAAGTCTTGGATCGCATTACCATCTTCTAGCATAGACGGACTCCTAGCCATTCAGTACTTTGGTATTGCGAAGTACTGAACAGGGTATACCTCACTCCCTGGATGATGTCATTCCCAGATGGGCAGGAAAACCAAGTTTGGGATAGTGAAAACAAGGTGGTGGAAACTCTCTGCTCTGTTACTTTAATCCCCCCTAACATGGGCCATGTAAACTGCTGCAAGATTAGCTTGCGGGTTTTAAACATTCATGTGCTACCTTTGCAAAAGTGTCCATACAGATGTCCTTTGAGATGTAGGTTCCAATGCCAAGACCTAACGCTCAGAGGGACTGATAAATAATAGCATCGTTTTGATGTAGACATGGGAAATTTAGTAGGGGTGATGGAAGAAAGTTTTGTGATGGAAAATACAATAAAAACAAGGAAATTATGAGTTAGTCTGAAAATATATACCTAATAAATAACTTTATTAAGTTTTAGCAGAATAAACTGAGACTGAGTTATGATGGTTATATATGGCGCTTCCTTACCTGCCATCTTCTATTAGCAGATGAAAACTGTGACAAGTTGCCTGGAAATAACAGTGCTATAAATTGCAGCAACAGGTTTTTGCAGCATAACCATCTTGGCATTCTCTTAGAAGTCAGTGATGTTGCTGTACTTTGTCTCCTGGCTATACACAATACATGATTTTTGAATGCAGACTAGGAATAAAAGTTAGACTTAAAGTAGATAATAGTTGCTCCTGTTTTAGGAGGACTGGATATTTCCTAAGAAACCACCAAGGTATTACAGCTTTAATGATGTACCATCCCTCACTCCCCACGTCCCATACCCCTCAAATGCTATGACAGAACTACAATTTTTGCCCTAAGAGTTTGCCCTGCATTTAAAATTTAATTTCTTTATAAAGTTAGATCTGTTTAAGAATAGATATTCATGCTGAGATAACTAAACGAAGCCTATACAAAGATTTCTCATCATTAACTGTATCAGTTATATAGTGTTGGAAGACCTGTTTTGAAAAAAAAAATAAAGAAATACATTCTTTCTGGCTCTCCCTCTGCTTATGGCTATTATTTTTAATGGTTGAAGGCTGGCAGGTATGTACAGCAATGTTTGTTTCACATGCACTTTGGTCCTTTGTTTCACATGTACTTCGGTCATTTCAATAATTTTTACTGCAGACTTTTGCTTGTATTATTGTAAATTTTGTAATCTTTATTTAATACTTACAGAATAGTTGAATAGTGATATACAGACTGAAGCATAAATGTAACTGATAGAAACAAAATGGCAGTCTGTTAGGTTAGACCTAAATACGTAACAACACAAAAGTTTTCAGCTCCTATTACACTTTGAAGAGCTTCTACCATTTTCATCTTCATTTTCGTTTGCTAGATCAAATTACTCAAAAATTTCTGTGTAAAAGTTCTGTTCCTCTATTATTTTCTTCAAAATGTCCCAGTTGTCCAGTAGGGGCTGATATTTAGCCTCACCTTCATCTTTCTTTTTTAATCTTATTTTTTTCACTTTTTGTACTTGCAATTTTTTTCTAGCCCACTATTTCAATCTTCCCCTTAACCACTTTATGGGCGGGATTACAAAAAAACTGGTATTGTGAGAATGAAACACGTTCACCATCCCACTATTGCTACACCAAATTCTGAAATCCAGACTGTTGTCTGGGATGACATCATTTCAGAGGGCAGGGTTCACCCAATTCAATACCTCACAATGCTGAGAGACTGAGTCCTGCTATGCATGGACCAGATAATAAGATCCTATAACATTCTTCGTTAATGAATCTCATTAACTATTCTGAGCATTGCTGGAATATACCTGAGGTATTGGTGCAGTTGCAGTCTGACCAAAGTTCTTCCATGAGAAGATCTACTTGTATGTCAGAACTAGTACCTCTGGCAAGGAGCCTGGCCTGCCTATAATAGCAGGTCTGGCTTTCAAGCAAAGCTGCATGGCCATGAGGACATATAGTATAGGAGTCCCACCTGTAGGGCAGACTGGTGAATGCAGACATGGCTGCCAGCATGGCCATCATGCATGCATTTGTCCCATCCAGGAAGAGGGATGGACATGCGGGAGTCACTAGACCACCATGGAAATATTTCTAATTTTGACAAAGGAGTACTGAAAGCTGTTCCCAAAGGAGTTTGGGGGATGGATCACATTTCACACAACAGTGCATGGATACATGCAGTCCATAATGCCCATGCTCCCGAAACCTGCAGTACAGCAGTACACCCCCCCTGGAAGAACTATATACAGTATATGCAGTACCTGGGTGGGGGGAGTGCAGCTTGCCTACAGTACCTAGTTCTACCTACAGGTGTATCTTTTACTCTACTAAAAAGCTCATTGAGTTAAGTGGACTTTTCTAGTATTCTGGCCTTATGCATTGGTGATGGGGTGAGCCAGAGTACTAAGCTCTAGCAGTCCCAAATGGCACCCTCTGAAAGGACACTGGTGGAACTCTATCGTTTGGAGTCAGGTGTAGAGTAACTGCTCAGTGTGTCTTGTTCCTCTATATCTTGTAATCAGGCCCTACTTGTACTTTTCTGATGGCAGGTTTGCAGTTTCTGATGGGACCACATACAGCTTTTCTCCATAAGAATGCAGAAAATAAAATCATTTCTCTTAGTTTATTATTCTCATTTAACCACCTTCCTGGAATGCAAGGATGTGGGCCATTTATCATCTTTGCCAGTTTGTTACAGCTCTGCTATTTTCATAGGTTAAAATGATGTGAAGAGAAGCCGAGAAAGAGATCATTCACTGACATGCTTCTTGAATGCAATAAAAATAGATTCTCAACTGCACGTAGGATGATTTGCTCACAAAATTTATTAATGACAACCACCAAATATAAGCGCTTTCATCTCACAATGAGACTTCATCAGATACAACTAAAACAGTGCTACATCCACTATATATAATGTCTTAAAAACCTTAATTAATTAATTATTCAATTATTCACTTTATAAAAAACTTTTTTAAAACAATAGTATCACCTAATCTTACTCTAGAATACATATATGTATCATTTTATACCATAAGCTTTATATACAATATAATACAATGCAATACTAAAAAAAATATATATATATATGTATATATATTTTTCTCTTATATGTCAATCATACATTGTGTATGTATTTTGAATAAAAATGGACAACTAATATTTCTCCCTTAAAAATATTAAAAACTCACATGTAATAAATTGATGAATAGATTTGTAAAACATTATTATAAAGAATCTATGATAGAATAACACATAATATTGTTAAAAGATGCAAGAAATGTACAAAATATGTTATAACAAATGTATTAAACTTTAGCTGCTTTTTTAACAAGTGTGGGCTTAATACTAATGTACTCATTAAGACCTGGGGGGTAGTTGGCTTTAAGTCTCAATTGCCATCTTAGTTCCCTGTTTAATAATAAATTCTTTAAATCACCCCCCCCCCATTGTTGTTTTTAACAAAATCAATAATTCCGAATTTAAAACTACTAAAAGATGGACAGGAAACGGAGTGTTTGTATAAGGCACTAGCATCTTTTTTAATTCTTATGTCATAATAATGTTCATATATTCTATCTTTTAGTGCTCTCTCGGTTTTTTCCTATGTAAAATGATGAACAGTGTGTACACATAGCCATGTATACCAACATTCTACCATAGCAATTACCTTTACAAAATTTGACAACACTATCCAAACCATTGTTCAATTTTACAGATTCTTCCTTAAAAATGTATGAACATTGTGCACATCTACCACAAGAGCTAGTTGCCTTTTTGCAATTCACACTCTTATCAACTATTTCAAAACATCTTTTGAAATTCATTCCTGTCCTATAAATAAAGTGTGGTCTGTTTCCTATCGCTTCATATAATTCTTTGTTAGTTTTTAGTATACACCAATTAGCTTCTACTATTTGTGTAAAAAAATCAGAAAACATGTTAAATTCAGTAATACATGCCCCCTGGTAATTTTTTGTTGTTATTGTTGCTTTGTCACATTCTCCCACTGTTTTAAAGGGTTCACCTAGTAAAGCTTTATATTTAGTACCCCAACCATTATAAACTTATTCCAGTACTTTACCAACTAAATCCCTGGGATATCCTCTCTCAATAAACTTTTCACCAAGAAAAATAAATTCTTCAAGTAAATCAGAGAAGTCAGAGGTCATCCTAGCCAACCTGACAGCTTGACCCTTAATCAGACTCCTTTTCTGATGGAAAGGATGGGAACTATTGTGGTGCAAATAACTATTACACCGTGTATCCTTACGGAAAATTCTGGACTTAAAACCAAATTGTGTTTTGTAAATAGTGATGTCCAAATAATTAATACTATAATCATCGGCAACATGTGTAAAAGAAAGAAACTTGGTAGTTTTGTTCAAATAATTAATGAATTCAGTTATACTTTCCTTCGTGCCATCCCAAATAACAAAAATATCATCCAAAAATCGTAGGTAGCACTTCATATGTTTCTTATAAATGCTGTTTAGCACAAATCTTTCCTCCCATTCCAACATAACTAGATTAGCAAAAATGGGGGCACACGCTGCCCCCATTGCTACTCCACTAGTTTGTTGGTAATATTCACCTAGGAACACTATATAATTATTGTCCAGCACCACTTCCATTAATTCCAGAATTAATAATTTCTGATCATTTGGTAAGTCCAGATGCTTGTGGATACTTTCCTCAAAAAATTCTTGTCCCTCAATCCGTGGTATACAGGTGAATAAATTTTCAACATCAATAGTTAAAAATGTACAACTTTCTGACCACAACCCTTTATTTATTCTACTAAGAAATTCCCAAGAATCTTTGATTAAATGTTCTATCCCAGTTATAATATTTTTAGTAAGACTGTCTATGTACACTGCCAGTGGATGTGTTTTAGAATTACTGGCTGACACAATGGGTCTAAACGGGGGCTCAGATATAGATTTGTGTACTTTAGGTACACCAAAAAACTGGGGAATAATTGGATGTGTCTGTTTCAAAAAATTGTATGTTGATTTATCAACTCTATTTTCAAAAAAATATTCCTCCAGAAGAGAATCAATTCTATTATATGCGATTTGTATCTCATTATATGAAACCAACGAATATGTAGATGAATCCAACAAAATATTAGTTAGGGAATTATTATATTCTTCGTTATGAAATAGTACAACCCCCCCCACCCTTATCCGGTTTCATAATTCTAACTTCTTTCTGTGTTTTTAGTTCAATAAGTAACTTCTCTTCCTCCTTACTTAAATTATGATGTTCCATTGTTCTTTTATTATTTGCATAAGTATCATAAATGTCTTTCGTAACAATATTTTCAAAAGTAATAAGTGCTGGATGCAGGGGTGGATTGTATGTATTATGCCTCACTAGTCCTCTATTAGTGCAAGCTTTGTCACCCAAGGTCTTCCTATTATATATCAAGCTAAGGTTTAATTTTCTGTGATATAATTTAAAATCTGTTAAAATATGGGCCAAATCCCCATACTGTGATTTGACAAACTTGAAACCTTTTGAAAGTAAATTAAAATGATTCTTCTCCAAGGCAATAGAGGTATAGTTAAAAATTTTAAAACCTTTATATTCAGAAACTATACCATCAGCCTGTGTAGTAACATTCATCTGTTCATTTTCCCCATATTTTTCCAACCATAGTTGTTCTCATATGAACTTGTTGGTTGGCCCGAATCGGACGTCAGTCTGGTTTTGTTCGCCAGACGTTCCGACCTCCTGGGGCCTAAAAAATGTTCATGTGGTTCAGAAAAAGAATCCAGTTCATCTAAAACTCTACTAGGAATACTATTACTATAGTTATTTCTGCCTTGGAATTTAGTCCTTTGTACATCATTGGTTTCCTCTTTATCAAATTGCATAGGGTGAACCAATTCCTGCATATTTTTTCTGTTTTTCGAATTACTAATAGGTCCAGGATACATTTTACCCCTAGTATATTGCTCCTTGTCCCTCATAAACTTTTTCTGTTTCCTAAAAAAAACCTTATTGGTTCTATCATCTATTTTTTTCAAGACTTTATTATACAGGTATTTATATTCCTCAAACAACAAATCCTTTAAAATGTCGTCATTTAGTTTGTTTAAATCTATCAACAAAGCATTCATCTGTGTTTCATTATACTTAATCAATTTTAAAATCAAACCCAGTCCACATTCATCAAAATAATCATGAAAATCTTTTAAAACTACATCAGTGTATAACACACCAAACGGATATTTAAAAAATCTAAGTCCCTGAGGAACTATTTTATGGCCTACACAGCAATGCAGATATCTATTATCTATTTGCAAACATTTATATTTAAACATTTTTTTTTTCAAACAAATAGATTAAATCCTTTAACGTAGGGACATTTGTTTCATTTAAATCATGTCCAGCCAAATTGCCTTGTAAATGCTTAGCAGAAAAGGATGCATTAAATTCAAATTGTTTGTCCAACACATCTCTAAAACAAAAAGAAGAATGTTGACTGTTTTCATTATTGTGTACCGCTGATACTGTGCCATCAATGTTAATGGCTCCCTCTCTAGTATGTTTATCAGCGTAATTAACAGTACCTTTAGGTTTGGAATTCTTGTGTTGTACCACCCAATCCTGTCGTTCCATCGCATTGCCTTGCCCATTAGGTCCACTCGATGGTGATAACAACGCACTACCATCCTTACTTTGATTATTTTGTTCGCTAGGTTCATGTTCCCTCGCATTCATCTTACTACCACCATAGCTCACCATCCTGGAGCGTGGAGATGACGTTAGAAACTGCGCCGGACCATGTATAGAGCAATTGCATGTGGAAATAGCTCCATCTGCTGGCTCGTTTTGGCTAAACAAGTCTATGAGCCTAGTTAAATCACCTCTTAGCGTAGCTAGTTCTTCACGTACTTTTATAACTTCTTGCTGTGTCCTGATAAAATTATCAGGACTAAACAAATTGTCTTGTCCAATAATAGTAGAATCCCCAGGAGAACCTTCCATAATAAGTAGCACCGAAAATTTGTAGCACTGAAAATTTATAAATTCCTCAGCAATCCTCCACGCAGAAACAGGAACCACTCAACAAAGCCAAAATCACAGTAAAACAGTCGCATCCAACTAAATAAAATAAAAATAGATTCCCAACTGCACGTAGGATGATTTGCTCACAAAATTTATTAATGACAACCACCAAATATAAGCGCTTTCATCTCACAATGAGACTTCATCAGATACAACTAAAACAGTGCTACATCCACTATATATAATGTCTTAAAAACCTTAATTAATTAATTATTCAATTATTCACTTTATAAAAAACTTTTTTAAAACAATAGTATCACCTAATCTTACTCTAGAATACATATAAGTATAATTTTATACCATAAGCTTTATATACAATATAATACAATACAATACTAAAAAAATATATATATATGGTTTCACTTCTAAATTTCGAAATACTGAAATACCGAATCTCAGTATTCCGAAATTAGAAACCCGAACGTTCACAAACCCGACAGTTCACAATCGCGCATGCTACAATCTCGAAGCGCCATAATACCGAAAAACAAATCCTGGTGTCCATTTCCCGTAGTTAACACCCTCCACCATGTGCAAAACACCCCATAAAGCATAGATTCCCTTTAAACCCGTGTACACACCACCTCACAGTATACATAACACAAATCTCCATAAGTAGTACACATGCCCAGCTCATAACTGAAGTAAACGTCCTATTGCAAGCAGGAATTCCTCTGTAGTGTACGACTCCCGATTGGCCAGGACGTGTTCAAATTGTTGCTGTCGTACCATAACCCTACGCTGTTTAGGTGTAGGCGGACTACCAGCACTTAGCCGGCTTCTAAGTTCATCCACCCTATCCTGTTCCCTGGCCAATGTATGCATAAGCAGTCCTAAATCTGTTGCCTTTGCCCCCAACAAACACTTCAATCTCCGGTGCCACGCTTCTACAGAGTTTTGACGTGGCAGACACATGGTATTCAGGTCAAACACATTCCAAAAGCTAATTGGGAATAAAGGTGGAAACCTAGCGACACAGGCAGACCTAGTGGTAAATCTTCTTTTCCTCCCCAACACATAGCAGTCCCCAAAGTATTTTACAAGGTCCTGACCCTCTGTTGGGAACCTGCCCTTAAGTTCACTAAACGCCCTTACCACATCATCCTCTGGTAGGAATGCCAGGGCTATCAAACACTTCACACTCAGCTGGAAATGCAGGTTGGTGTTATAGAGCATAGTAAGTCCCAGCTGCTGGACTTTCCGCCATATATTACAGCTAAAATGGAAACGGCACCCCTTCAATTTCACCCCATTGAAATTCATTGCTATACTCCGTTTGGCGGCTATCTCAAAGTCACACAGTACATACCTGAGATCAATTTGTAAGTCACACTGCTGTAATAACTGGAAAATAGCATCCCACATGGCATTGTACACCCGCAACGACTTCTTAGTCATGAGACAGTACAGTAGCGGTACGGACTTACTGTACCCGCCACAGCATATCAAACCATGAATGCTATACAACTGCCTGCATATCTCCCCCTTGTAGAAAAATGTCCCGTCCATCAACCAAATAGTTGCAGTACTAAGATCATGCAAATTATTGACTGTTGTGAACACCAACACAAGATGTTCCCCAGTAAGGTCACTGCTACGCTTATATATAAAGCTGCCCGCTTTCAGTGCATAGTCCCCGACATTCACGTCTTGTAATGTGACATGTCTATTCTGGATATGTCTGCTGCCCTTCCGTCTTACCCTCCCCACCTGTTGCAGCAAAGCCCTTCTATTAGGTAGATGAGGTACGACATCTAGTGATGTGCTTGCTAGCACATCCTCAACAACTAAACATGGTGCATCTCGTGACATACGCGCTCTCTCCTTCAAACATGCACACATACAATACCTCTCGGCCTCGGTTGGGTCCCCTGCATGCATGTGTACCGCGCTTTTTAGCAGTTCTTCCCCGGCTGCAACGGGGGTAGTTATTACCCTCCCCTTGCACTTCATATCTCTCTTCCACTTGCAGCACCAATAATTTCTCTGCGGTGCTTTCTTTTCGAGATGGTAAACGTACCCTTCTATAATGAGGACATCCTTTCCTTTCTGTGACCTCACCCTGGTATATATTTCACCCACATTCCCTGGTGGAGTTATGGTGCTGGACGCCATGATATTGTCGGTACAACGTACAACGTCTGCATGATAGACGAAGCCTATATCCGTATTGGCTGTTACTGTTTGTGTTCGAGATTGTGATATCGCGATTCTGAACTGTCGGGTTTGTGAGCGTTCGGGTTTCTAATTTCGGAATACTGAGATTCGGTATTTCAGTATTTCGAAATTTAGACGTGTACCCATATATATATATATGTATATATATTTTTTTCTCTTATATGTCAATCATACATTGTGTATTTATTTTGAATAAAAATGGACAAATAATATTTCTCCCTTAAAAATATTAAAAACTCACATGTAATAAATTGATGAATAGATTTGTAAAACATTATTATAAAGAATCTATGATAGAATAACACATAATATTGTTAAAAGATGCAAGAAATGTACAAAATATGTTATAACAAATGTATTAAACTTTAGCTGCTTTTTCAACCAGTATTCTGGCCTTATGCATTGGTGATGGGGTGAGCCAGAGTACTAAGCTCTAGCATTCCCAAATGGCACCCTCTGAAAGGACACTGGTGGAACTCTATCTTTTGGAGTCAGGTGTAGAGTAACTGCTCAGTGTGTCTTGTTCCTCTATATCTTGTAATCAGGCCCTACTTGTACTTTTCTGATGGCAGGTTTGCAGTTTCTGATGGGACCACATACAGTTTTTCTCCATAAGAATGCAGAAAATAAAATCATTTCTCTTAGTTTATTATTCTCATTTAACCACCTTCCTGGAATGCAAGGATGTGGGCCATTTATCATCTTTGCCAGTTTGTTACAGCTCTGCTATTTTCATAGGTTAAAATGATGTGAAGAGAAACCGAGAAAGAGATCATTCACTGACATGCTTCTTGAATGCATTATTATTATATACATATAGCCCAAACCCCAAAATGCCTACCAAAGCCCATGAGCATTTACTGACACAATGCTTTATTGCATTATTATACACATATACACAAACCTCAAAATGCCCACCAAAGCCCATTCACCAAACACAACACATACAGTAAGACTAAAGGGAAATTAAATATAAAAATACACATTTTCTTATTGATAAATGTCTATTAATGTTTGAGCATAAGGTCATTTTGTAATTAGTTGGTTAGTCATGGGTTATGCAGGCATTCTCACACAGTTAGTCCATGCATTTAAAATATTTAATTGATGGATTTGTTGATGATAACCCAAACAATTGTACACTGGATGATAATGAGCAGCCATCCTGGTCCTAAACCACTCTATGGAATAGCGGAGCAATCTGGTATAATGAAAATATTTTCCCTGCAACCAGATTTGATCAGTGATTTCAAACAAAGTTAATACCTGTCAGCTGTTAAAATAGAACATAAATTATATTAATAATTAGATAAATTAAACACTGCTTCTGTCATCATCTTCTTTTCTGCATATATACACGTTAGAAGTATTTTCCACAACTTCAGTTTTAACAATTCTTTGGTGGCAGAGAATGTGACTTCAACTCCTATTAGTGCTTTAATAAGGCAAATATATTTTGCATATATTGAGAATTACAAAAGGTAATCTGTGTTTCAAAGGTATTTATTCTTGTGTATACAGTAAAGCAACAAAATTATGCCAGTGGAACTCACAGAATGCTTAGATTACTGTGCTCCATGATAAGCATTGGGTAGGCAACACTCACATTCTAAATGTGGAAGATAAATGGAAAACAAAAAATCCAGTAAGTATGTGGAAGATAAATGGAAAATAAAAAATCCAGTGAGTAAAGAAGTAATAACATAACCCTTTCTAATAAAAGAAGAGGTGTATGAAGTTGTTATCGGGGTACATAGCTAATTAGTAGAGAAGCTAAGGTATTATGCCTGCTTCTGAAGAAACAAAACTACGATGGATATAAAAAGTGTACACATCCCTGTTAAAATGCCAGGTTTTTGTGATATAAAAAAATGAGACCACAATAAATCATTTCAAAGCTTTTTCCACCTTTAATGTGACCTATAATCTGTACAATTCAATTGAAAAACAAACAAATCTGTTATGGGAAAAAATATAAAAAATAAAAACTGTACAATAAGCTGGTTGCATAAGTGTGCACACCCTTAAATTAATACTTTGTTGAAGCACCTTTTGATTTAATTACAGCATTCAGTCTTCTTGGGTAGGAGTCTATCAACATGGCACATCTTGACTTGGCAATATTTGCCACTCTTCCTTGCAAAAGCGCTCTAAATCTGTTAGATTGCAAGGGCATCTCTTGTGCACAGCCCTCTTCAGGTCACTCCACAGATTTTCTATTGGATTTAGGTCTGGACTCTGACTGGGCCATTCCAAAAATTTTATTTTCTTCTGGTGAAGCCATTCTTTAGTTGATTTGAATGTATGCTTGGGGTCATTGTTGTGTTGAAAGGTGAAATTCCTCTTCATCTTCAGTTTTCTAGCAGATGCCTGGAGGTTTTGGACCAAACGTGACTGGTATTTGGAACTGTTCATAATTCCCTCTACTTAGACTAAAGCCTAGTTCCAGCTGAAGAAAAGCAACCCCAAAGCCTCCACCTGCTACCATCATACTTCACCATGGGAATGGTGTTCTTTTAGTGATATGAAGTGTTGTTTTTGTGCCAAACTTACCTTTTGGAATTGTGGCCTAAAAGTTCAACCTTGGTCTCATCAGACCATAACACCTTTTCCCACATGCTTTTGGGAGACGATGTATTGTTTTGCAAATTTTAGCCGGGCCTGGATGTTTTTCTGTATAAGAAAAGGCTTCCTTCTTGCAACCCTACCCCATAGTACAGACATATGGAGAATGCGGGTGATTGTTGTCACATGTAATACACAACCAGTACTTACCAGAAATTCCTGCAGCTCCTTCACTGTTGCTGTAGGTCTCTTGGCAGCCTCCCTGATTAATTTTCATCTCATCTTTTCATCAATTTTGGAGGGATGTCCAGTTCTTTGCAATGTCACTGTTGTCCCATATTTTCTCTACTTTTTGATTACTGTCTTCACTGTGTCCCATGATATATCCAATGCTGGGGAAATTTTTTGTACCCTTCTCATGACTGATACCTTTCAATTTTTTTTTTTTGATTTCTCCAAGTCTTTTGGGTTTCTAATACTATGATGTGAATGGATCCCATTCCTAAGTCAGTGTACGATTAAAGTTCGTGAAATTAGTATTATTTCACTCTTTGATATTAGCCAAAAGTGCTCTTCGCAGTACCCGCAATGTGCCCAGCACTGACTCCTTCTGCAATTCATACGGTGTTACATGAATTGGTAACATATCTAAATATGATTGTAAATTCTTTTTTATAAGACCAGTTGCTCCTACTACTATTGGAACTGTCTGGGTATCTTTCTTCCACATGGCTCTCGTTTCTGCCTGCAGATTAAGGTATTTTATGACTTTGTGTCTCTCTGTACGCAAGACACTATAGTCACTAGGTGTGGCAATTTCAATGATCAATGCTACTTTTGTCTTCTTTTCTTGGATCACTATGTCCGGTTTTCTAGCATCTATCTTTTGGACTGTTGGTATTGGATGATCCCATGTGATGTAAACTTCATCATTTTCTATGATTCTCTGTGGCTCATGTTTCCAATGTTTTTCAGCCACTTCGATACCATAATCTTTGCACAATCTCCAGTGTAACAATCTTGCCACATTATTATGCCTTTCAGTATACAGTCCCTCTGCCATTAGAGCATCACAACCAGCAATAAGGTGTATAACTGTTTCCAACTCGGTTCCACAAAACCTACATATGTCTGTTTCTCCCACATGTTCAATGGACTTAGTAAACCAGCATGTATGCAGCCCACTATCTTGGGCTGCCAATATTAACCTTTCATTTCTTGATGTAAATTCACCTCTCCTTAACCACTCCTGCATTCGTTCTTGATCAACATGAGGCTCTTCCAGAAGTTTTTTATACTTGCAACTATATTTATGTTTTTTTCCACATTTCTTGCCTTCTCATCTGATCCTTCACCTTATATTCTTTCTTTTCTTTTTTAGCCCATTCAGTTGCGGCCTTGTTTTTATCCACTTCTGGTTTGATTTCCATTACTGCTTGACGTCGATATGCTTCTGCTAAATTAAGCAGAGATGTCATCTTAGATTTATTCTCCTCAAGTTTCAAAACTTTCACCACATTTGGATCTTGTGAGGTCAATAGATATGTCTGGAGTCCCACGATTGCAGATCTATACATGTAATCAATTTCAAGGAGGCCCATCCCTCCTTCAGAACAGGGGATATATAATCTTGGTATACACTGATTTTTATAAATCATTTGGTGAGCATGAAGCATCCTTCTTGTTTTGATATCCAATCTATCCAACACTTTTTGGGGCCAGTCAATCACTCCAAAACTATAAGTTAGGACAGGAAGAGCAAACTGAGTTATAGCTTGGATCTTGTTCCTAGGTGTTAATGCTGTTTTCAGGATTAATTTAAGTCTTCTAAAGTGCTCCTTACTAAGCCTTATTCACATTTGTTCATGTTTTATTGCTGATCCTTCATCAGTTCCCAAGTATTTATACACTCCCTCTTGCTCAAGTTTTTTTATATCACATTCTTGTCCCAATCTGATGTTTTCCTGGTGCTGCAATTTTCCTTTTTTAAAGGTTGCTTTTGTGCATTTATCAAGACCAAATGACATTCCAATATAATCTGAAAAAGTTTTGACAAATTGCAGCTGTGCTTTCAGTTCCTCATCTGATGAGCTATACAATTTTAAATCGTCAACAAAAAGAAGATGAAAAGTCATTAGGCTTTGTTGTTTTCTAGAAGCCAAATTATAGCCATGGCCTAGGCCATTAAGTAAGCAACTTAATGGGTTAATGGCAAGGCAGAATAACAAGGGTGACAGAGAGTCGTCTTGGAATATCCCCCTTTGAATTTTTATCCCTGGGATAATAATCTGTCCTTTATCATGGCTTAATTACAAAGTGGTCTGTCACTGTTTCATGGTTACTGTAATGTAATCAATCAGTGTAGGGTGTATCTTATACATTTTTAAGCACTCTTTTATCCATGAATGTGGGATAATCAAATGCTTTTTTTGTAGTCAATCCATGCCATACTTAGGTTCTTCCCCTTCTTACAAATCCCCACTATAACTTTGTTTAACAACAAATGGTCCTTTGTTCCATATGACTTTCTTTTGTTGCCCTTTTGTTCTACTGCCATAATTGAGTTTTTTTCTAAATGACTATAAACTCTGTCAGCGTCAGTTCCCATGTATAGTTTGTATGTTGTCGGAAGACAAGTTATTGGTCTATAATTTTTAGGGTAGCTTGCAGGTTCACTCTTAAGTAAGATCATTGTTTTTCCTGTTGTTAACCAGTGCGGTGTGTGTTTGGGGTGCATGTATAAATAGTTCTTACTCATGGCTAAATCATCGTGCAAAGAAGTTAATACTTTAAGCCTAAAGTTAGGTACTGCATCTGGGCCTGGGGTTTTCCAGTTAAAGGCTTTTCTCAACTTTATTCAATCTCTCTAGATGTTATTTCATCCCATTTCATATCCTGTACCTTTAAACTTCTTATTCTTTCTTTTACTTCTTCTAGCCATCTGATACCTTTCAACAATGAGATCCCTTTGATGCTTTGTAAGCTCTCTGTGAACTATGGTTTTTGCTGTAGCAGGCAACTGAGTAAATGTCAGGAAAATCCTACTAGGACAGCTGAACTTTTTTGGGATTAATCAGAGTCTCTAACTGATGGCAGTTGTGTACTCAAGAAGACTGAATGCTGTAATTAAATCAAAAGGTGCTTCAACAAATTATTAGTTTAAGGGGGTGCACACTTATGCAATGAGCTTATTATACGTTTTTTATTTTTTTATCATTTTCTCCTAACAGATTTGTTTGTTTTTCAATTGAATTGTACAAATTATAGGTCACATTAAAGGAGGGAAAAGTTTTGAAATTACTTATTGTGGTCTAATTTTTTATATCACAAAAAACTGGCATTTTAACAGGGGTGTGTACACTTTTTATATCCACTGCATACAGTCTATACATCTGCATCTATGTGCAGCATTATTGTGCTACTGAGTATTTCTATAGCCAGTACAACTACACTAGTTTTGTTATCAGGAACCCCTCATAGTTGTGAGGATGTCTGAACTGTTTGAAAGGAGAATTTGGCTGTTTAATGCAGCACGTATGTGACATATCTCTGTTTAAATGTGTTGTTACAAAGTTTTGTATAATTCTTTTTCTAACTTTGTACAGAACAAAACTGTATTCATCTGTTAAATTGTTTAATTCTTATCATATTTAAAATTCTGTTGGAGATTTTCTCCTGGGGTCTCTGCTGAAAAAGGGCAGTTAACAAATGTCAAATAAATAAATATTTAGGGAACCTCCTATGGAGAACCGTAGGGACAAATTTAGATAAAACTACTCTGAAAAATTTGCAGATCCCTAGCTTTGTATGTTACTTCAGCAGCCCTGAATATTAGCTAGCAAACCATTAAATTGCTATGAGATGTGCACAAAATTAGAGCGTGAGTGTGCACATCCTGTGGTAATCTGCTGTTCTTCCTGGAATGTGAGTGTGCACAACCTGTGATAATCTGCTACTCCTCCTGGAGTGTGAGTGGGCACAACCTGGTAATCTGCTGCTCTTCATGGACTGGTTTTCTGTCTTAGGCATTATGGTCATTGTTTCTCAGGATAGTGTCTGGCTCTGGCTCTCCCACAATTAGGAACAGGATAAAGTGAGTATTAGAAATTAATGAAAGACTGAATTAAGTAAATCAAAATCAGCTGCATAATACAGTGGAGCACTTCCTAGCACAATACAAATATACAATAAAAGCAAGACAGCACCATGGCATAGAGGGCTAAAGCCTGGGCTCTGGTCATGATTACCTGTATTTGATCAGGGTCGTGGGAGTCTAAAGCACTGGCATTGGAGTGTGTTTGTGTGTGTGTGTGTGTGTGTGTGTGTGTGTGTGTGTGTGTGTGTGTGTGTGTGTGTGTGTGTGTGTGTGTGTGTGTGTGTGTGTGTGTGTGTGTGTGTGTGTGTGTGTGTGTGTGTGTGTGTGTGTGCATGCCTCTCCTGGGTGTGGGGAGGGCAGAAACTTTTGTGCACCTCATAGTAGATTTCCAATGGATGCCAGAGACACACCAAAGGGGAGTTTAAGATAGATATTGGCATTGCCTGAGTTGCAAAGAAGGCGGGACAGTATACCAGCACACCCAACTGTTAACCCATCCTGGGGGATCATACGTATGTGCGAGGATTAGGAAAGGTAACATACAATGACCTCTGGCAGCAGTATAATGCTGAACAGGATCTTTGATCTCCTCATTGACACCAGAGGTGGGTCAGAGGTAACTTAGTACTGGTAGCTTAGGCTGGTCTAGAAGAACTGATGTACAAGGAGAGGATCTGAGGAGAAGCTGATGGTAGGAGCCAAAAAAAGGAACAGTGAAACAATACAATGGAAATTATTTGTGACGTACATCATTTGTAATGTCAGAGGCATGACTGTGTGAGTGCCCCTAAGTAAATATAATAAAAGATCATGCTAAAGGAGACATGCTTTCATGCAGTCTACCAGTTTGCCAAATATGTCAAAGTACTCAGCATATGACAAAACTGTCAAAATATTACTACTGTGAGAATTGCACTTCTGTATGTATCAGTTATAAGTTTGTCTTGTGTAAAGTTGCTTGTTTACAGGGCTTTAAAGTGGGGAATGGAATTACTGTTAATGGTGGCTGCTTCTGCATGGCCGGCCTTATGCATGGGCAAACTAGGCAGCCAACTAGGCTGCCATTCATCTGAAGGTGCTTCCTGGTTTGTGTATTTACTTTTCAAGAAAAAAAAATGCTGTTGCCATGTTGCCCGTCTTAAAAACAACCATATCTCACCCACGATCTACACAATGAAACGAGATTCCTCGTGCAGGCAATGAGAATGAGGTGAAAGCATGGAAATTTTGAAAGCTGAATTGAATGGAATGGCTGTCATAAGGACCAAAAGATTAGTGTGAAAAGTCAGCCTGGATAATTGCTGGTAAGTTATTATTTTTTCCAGGTAGGCAACCAGATATTATGGATGGTGGATAGCTCAGACTAATGTGCTTATATGAAGTAAGCTAGAACCTTCCTTGATTTCACAGAATGTCATTGATTTTTTATCATGTTTTTGGACTTTTTCTTTTAAAAATTATGTTTTTCTGGCATATTGTTGAGGTTTGCAGTCCCTACATAATGTCAGACATTTGAGTTCCAGACTTCACATCCTTCAGGATGCCAGAAAGCACATGCTAATACAAACTGTGTCATCTTAGTAACTTTCTGTATGTATAAGAGCAATATTTAAAATCTGTCCCTTATTTTGTTCATCCATTATTTTGGGTCGTGATATTTATAATATAGCTGGCTCCTGTGTGTTTGTGTGAAACAAAAATATGAGCACTTTCTGAAAGCTGGAATGTGACATTGGTGTAATTTAATGCTTTTGTTCTTTATTTATAAGAACTTCAGCAGAACAACACCATATACTTAGAAAGTCTAAGTAAAATGAAAAAAAACATGTCCTCAAACAGCTGAGGCATTCAAAGTCTTTTAACCAATAAAACAGTGAGTCTTAATTACTTATAGTAATATATATATATATATATATATATATATATATATATATATATATATATATATATATATATATATATAAACAAAAAACAAGATGCAAGTGGTGGAGGTAAACGGACCTTCTGCATGAATTGTCAGCAATGTACAAAAAAGAAGAAGAAGGTGCCAGACCACAGCCAAGTCGATCATAAAAGTTTATTTCACAGAAGATAAAAACCTGGTTAGCTCTTTCACAGCCTCAAAGCTGCTTCATCAGACAATACACCCATTCAACTGCCCTTGTTTTTAAACTAATTTCAACCAATGCATGAGCATCTCCAATTAAACACATGGTTTTACTTAAAGCATCTGTTGCTAGTACATTTTAAAATACTGTTTCTAAAAATATAGATATTCTAATAACAGCATTTATAAAACTATATATTGTATAAAAAACTGTATGTGTATGACAGACTATACATATATACATATACTAGCAACATAGACAACACTTTAATATAAAAAACAGCTTAGTCACCTTCTAAGTGGTCTGTTAGATAAAATGGGCTGGATGGATATTTTATCATTTAAACCCCTGCCTATAGTGACCCTCATCCTTATTATCCACTCTAATTCCTTAGTTTCCACTAAATTCCTAATGGCACCTCCCCTATTACCTAAATAGACTCTCTCAATCACCAAGAACCTGAAAGTATGTTTTGTTCCCATTTCCATCACATGTTTTGCAAGAACATTCATTTCTGCTTGCCTAGAGATATCATATAAGTGTTCCCTTTTGTGGTCCCGGAACCTACGAGTAGTCATTCCCACATAGAATGATTGACAAATGACACAATAGGCCAGATACACAATATTTGCAGTATTACAATCTGCTTTGAGCCTAAAACTAAGTTCTTTTCTAGTGTCTGGTTGAACAAAACCTCCGCTACTATCAATGGTGTGGCAATAATTACTTGTTGCAGGGATATGTGCCATAGTATATATCATGCTCTGAATCAATGCTAGATCTATTATTTCTAGGACCACTTAACAGTCTTTTTAATGAGTTTTTATTCTTATATGCATAATGTGGATGATCCCCCACCAATGCCCTTACCTGTTCATCAGTGCATAATATATTCCAGTTCCTACTGAAAATATTCTGTAGCAACTTAATGTTGCTTGCATATGGAACTGGGATTCCCATGAATCTTTTCAGTTCTGCATTATGTAGGATCTCAACCTGCTGTTCAGAAAAAAATGGTCTTGCCTCTTTGTGTCTTGCGTATTTGATTATTTCCACTACAGGTTTAACTTCTCGTCTGCTGTATCCGCTCATGGCAACATTAATTTCCAAGTGATGCATCTCCCTTTCCATTCTCTGATCATTTACCATCAGTCTTGAAACTCTCAGAGTTTGCCCTTTCATAACATTGCTAAATGCATGGGAGGGATGCTATGAACATATTTATTTCTATGGCATTCCTTCCTAAAGATCTCAGTCTGGAAATTCCCATCCTCAGTTCTTACAGTTCTCACATCCAGTAAATCAATAGAAATTAGGGATTTACTAGCCGTAAATTCTAAGAACGTTGTACTGTTGTTCATATTAACTAGAAAGGACTGTAGTGCCTCAATGCCTCCCTCCCACAAAAGAAAGAGGTCATCTACAAATCTCCGCTAGAATACTACAGTGACCTCTCTTAAAATGATGTCCTTTTCCCACTTGGCCATAACTAGGTTGGAGTAACTATTGGCACACGAGGTGCTCATAGCTACGCCATCCAACTGCCTATTAATTCTTTCTTCAAACATAAAAATGTTGTTCTCCAATATGATCTCCACCAAAAAAAACGAAAAATGTATTGTTCTCGATTCATATGTAGCATCTTCCATTAAGGATTAACTTAAACACTAATGTTCAGAACGTCTGCGAAAGAAATGCCTTAATGTCAGAAAAATATTAATTTTTATATATGTCTAATGCTTATTAGAAGTTAAAAGGGTTAACACGTTTTCATTCTATTTTATGTGCAAGCTTAATTCTGTATGAAATTATAAGATGATTTTTCAAACCACAGTATGCTTTCTGAAAACTGCAAGATGCACCCTGACCTAGCATTTGCTAGCACAGCAAAATTCATGTTTATGCCTTTTGGAAATGTACTGAGAAGCAGGTGATTATCTGCTAGGTCAGGAAAATGTATGAATAGTGTATGAATAGAACAATACTGTTTTCTATAATATGATTGAATATGAACAATCAGCTCTGTTCGTGTTATGAGAACATGCACAGCTGCGGAAAATAAGAGATACATGAAACAAAAGACTGTTTGAAGAATCTGTACTTGCTTTGTGCTCAAATTAGCTATAGTACCTTGAATGGTAACATAACATAGTGGGAAGCTGTATCTAACCGGTGGTCACCAAGGCCACGTTGTTTTTCTTAGGAAGTTTTTCATAAAATTGATAGTGCAAGCAGAAAATCATGGACAAACAGCTGCTATGTAATGATGATGTTAAAACTTGTGATCTGTTACGTCAGCTTGGTAGGCAATGTCTTGTTAGAAAGTGTATAAAGATGAACTTACTTCCTGATTTTAGTTAGACAAACTCTGTATTAGCACGTTTTTGTCTCCTTGCTGCAAGATTAAAGTGCCTTAACCTGAACCTATCTTGTACTGATCATTTTTAAAGTTTATTTTTTCTATGACAGATTGGTCCTTCGAGCCGGATAACTCTCGCTCTAGCTCAGGTCAGATGGGCCCGGTGGCATGAAACTGTACGGGGAAGAGGCCACATCGGTTCTTCTGCTCTGAAAGACCTCCGACTGAATTGTCGTTCAAAAGAGGCCAGCCACTGTTTCTGATCTGCGATTGGAGGACGAGTCAACAGTTCCGGTGAGACGATCAATCACGGAGGCTCAGGTAAGGAGGAATTTACCTTTTCTTTATTTCAGATCAGGGACTTGTTACAGTATTTGTTTTTGTCAGGGAGATTTTATGTAAAATCAGGGACAAAAAAGATTGCTGTCTTGTCATAGATCAGGGAAACAGGATAGGTAGGCAGTTATTCTAGATAAACTGTGAAAAAGAGAAAATCATGGTACCACGTGATAAAAAGGGTTACGTAACAATTTCTAACTAAGTGAAGACAACATGGGAAATAAGTGCACAAAAAGTTCCCGAGATCCGCCTTTAACCGAAGACGCGAAATATATGCAATTACAGCGTGCCGACAACGTTAGGTACTATACAAAATGGGTTAATAAATACAAATTTGATGGTAAATTAGATAAACCTTCACTTATCAAACTTGTCAAACAACTTAAAACAGATGCAAAAGGTCAGGTAAGAAAGCAACGTCAATTGGGAGTTCCTCAGGCACACAGGTGGCTTGAGGAAGCAAACCGCAGGGAACAAAAGAATAAAAATTCAAAAGCAATGTTTTTAGATAAAGAAGACAATAACTTGGTAATAACATCGGCCCCTCTGCCCCCTCCACTTCCCTTACCAGAATATGAAGCGAGTGGACAAGCTGATCCACCTCCGCTATATCCAGCTGTTCCTGCAAAATCAAAACCGTTTGTTAGAGATCCTGTCGAGACTAGGTCTCGAACACGCAACTTAAGAGGGGATATTGAATTGTATGAAATAAATAAAAATTCACAAGCTATGAGTGAAGAAGAGATATGTCCACTCATAGAAGTACCAAATCCACAGGCAGGACAGGCAGGACAAGACTCAACTCTTCTAGTATATAAACCGTGGACACCGGAAGACATCCGGAAAGCCACAGAGGGAATTCCCCATCCGAAAGTTAATTTTAGAAAATTCTTAGAAGACTTACAGGGCATGAGGTTAAGTTACCATTTAAATGGAGAGGAAGTAGAGAAAGTAGTCAGACAAATCGTAGGTCCAGATTGGCACATGATCAGTGGCAAC
Organism: Protopterus annectens; assembly: GCF_019279795.1. NCBI lineage: Eukaryota > Metazoa > Chordata > Ceratodontiformes > Protopteridae > Protopterus > Protopterus annectens. Next base: position 399,823,039 of record NC_056745.1, on the reverse strand, counting down.
TGGAATCCCCGTGATGCAGAACATAGGCCACTCCCACATAGTAACGCAGAACTGGATAACAGAGTGAAAGGTCTGACAGACCGAATCTCTGAGAAATGGAAGCCTAGGGCTGACTGGACTTGCATTAATCAATGCATCCAACAAGAAGGTGAAACTGTTGATAGATATTATGCCAGATTATTAGAGTGTTTTAATAACCATTGTGGAATGCAGGTACCTGAAGACCAAACACATGATTCCCCATATGAGCAGCAATTAAAGAATGCATTTTTGAAAGGCAATATTGCACCCATTAGCAGCTTTATTACGAAGCACATGGTAGATCATCGTACAAATAGATTACAGTCATTACTTGAATATGCAAGACATGCTGAAAGGCATTTTAATAGCAAAAAGAAAAGGAAAACTCAGGTATTTGCAGTAGAAGACGGATCAGAAGTCTTTGTAGTACAAACTGGGAAGAAGGGTAAGAAAAATGCCCAGGGAAATAAACAATCTGATAAGCGATCAGAGGAATTTGAAGAGAGAAAGAAATGGGGTGAATGTTTTAAATGCGGAAAAAAGGGACATTTAGCAAGGGATTGCAGGCAAAATAAAAAGGTAACCACGGAAGACAAGGAGGGTGAGGACTGACTATATGATAGTCAAGAATCACTAGAAGGGAATAATCAAGAAAAGACAAATACAAATGTGATAGTAGGAGTAGAGAATGTAATAGAAGAAATAGAGGAAGTACAAGAAATCACTGATGGTGAAGAAAATGAAATTTTGGATTTAGCATTATTGAGCCTAGAGCTCTACTTAGCAGACACAAAACTGGAAGTTACACTTCTGGTAGAGGGGAGGAAGTTAAATTCCTGTGTGACTCAGGGGCTTCACGGACCCTGATACATCCTTCCAAACTGCCAGAAAATTCAGAATCACTTGATTACATATTAGTGAAAGCAGCTAATGGACAGCTGTATCGGGAGCCACTCTCCCACAACATAGCAATAACTGACCCTGTTTCAGGGATGACCCAGAAAATCAAAATTGTTGTTTCTGCAAAATGCCCAGTAAATCTTTTGGGCAGAGACCTTATGCAGATATTTGGCATAGCCGTAGTTCCAACTATGCAGGGTATGGAAGCACAGTGACAAATGGATACTTTTGTGGTGTGACCAGAGGGTGAAACATTTTATTGGTACAGCCAGGACTTGGTTACGACTGGTCCAGGGGCAGTAACCGAAGAACTGATGAACGTAGCCATCAGTAAATCCCCCTCCCTTGACACTGATAAACAACATTTGTTGCATTGTACTCTATATTACTGTAGCAAACCAGGACCTGATAAAGAATATGAGCAAGAACTGTTTAGAAACCATGCTAACAGATTAGTATTACGTAATCTGTACTGGGACATAGAAGGAAACAGTGTAGATAGCTGTTCATTGCCCCAGGAATTCCTAGCGCTTTACAAATCTAATTGATTACCACATGTTAGTTTAACTAAAGATAAGAATGTGAAGTGGGCAGACTTAGGAGAAAAAGTCACAAGGTGGGAAAAACAGACAGAATTAGAACTTTCAGAACAGGGAGTACAAAAGCAGAAGTTGAATTGGATAACACAGACACACCCAGCTGTGCACTTGCAGGCAAGTGAGGACAGCTGAGTAGCACTCTTACTAGAGGAAGAGGAAAAAGCCTTACGAGACATACCAGAGACTCTCTGGTCAACTGGAAAATCAGATGAAGGACTTAATTGTACAGCAGGACCAGTCACTATCACGCCAAAGTCAGCATTTAGACCTCAAAAGAGACAGTATCCCTTGAGAAAGGATGCAGAAGTAGGAATCAAACCTATAATAGCAGCCTTACTTAAGGAAGGAGTATTGATAGAATCTCCCGATTCACCATGTAATACACCCTTATTTCCTGTTAGGAAAGCAAGTGAAGAATGGTGTATGGTCCAAGATTTACAAGCTGTAAATGACGCAGTTATACCTAGAGCACCTACGGTGCCAGATCCACACACTTTATTAAATGATTTGAAACCTCAACAGAAGTATTTTTCTGTGGTAGATATTAGCAATGTGTTTTTCTCAATACCGATACACCCTGACAGCCAACATTGGTTTGCATTTACATTTCAGGGGAAAAGGTATACATACATGCGACTACCACAGGGATATTGTGAAAGTCCAACAATATTCGCACAGGAAATGGCAAGTAACCTGGCGGGATTTATCCCACCGAAAGGCAGCCAGATTTTACTTTATGTAGACGACATTCTGCTGGCAGCCCCCACTCAGCAAGAATGCAGAGAAGATACCATAGCATTACTACAATTTCTAGCCACTCAAGGACACAAAGTAAACAAAAACAAACTGCAACTTTGGAAAAAACAGGTTAAATACCTGGGATATGTAATATCCAAAGAAGGCAGAATATTAGATGAAGACAGAAAAACAGCAATATTACAAGCACCCAAACCAACTACCAAGAAGGAAATTATGTCCTTCCTAGGTACGACTAATTTTTGTCGGAGTTGGATTCCAAACTATGCCTTGGAATCTGCTCCACTGACCAACTTGATATTCAAGAAGCCTATGGCAGCACAAGATTTATTACAATGAACACCAGAAGCAGAATCAGCTTTCTGCAAATTGAAATAACTAATAGCATCCTCATTAGTTTTAGGATTACCGAACTATCATAAATGATTTTTCCAAACTGTAGATTGTAAGCAGGGTTATATGACATCAATGTTAACACAGCAACATGGGGACAAACAACGCCCCATAGCTTACTATTCATCACAGCTAGACCCAGTGGCATGATCCTTGCCCCACTGTGTACAAGCAGTAGTCGCAGCTGCAATGGCAGTGCAGGCTTCAGCCTCAGTAGTGTTATTCCACCCTCTCACATTGAGAGTGCCTCATGCAGTCGCGATTATTTTACTGCAAGAAAAAGTAGCATATCTTTCTCCTGCTAGACATCTTTCCTGTATGACTATACTGTTGAGCCAACCTCATATGACAATTGAATGATGCACAACTTTGAATCCGTCAACCTTGCTCCCAACCCCTGCAGATGGCAAACCACACTGCTGCCTGCAGGAGATTGAGCAAAAGACACTGCCTAGAAAAGATCTCACGGATATTCCCTTGGATGATGCCGAGGTGACATACTATGTGGACGGCTCATGTAGAAGGGGTCCTACAGGACAAAATCTAGTGGGGTATGCAGTAGTTTCTGATACTGAGATTTTAGAAGCAAAGTCTTTACCACACAACTTATCTGCACAAGCAGCAGAATTGATTGCTTTAATAAGGGCATGTACCTTGGCAAAGGATAAAAGTGTGAACATTTTTACTGACAGCCAGTACGCTTTTTCTACTGTACATGTTTTTGCGCAGCAGTGGAAAAATAGAGGAATGATAACATCTACTGGTAAACCAATTAATCATGCGCAATTTATTTTAGATTTATTAGTCTCTATTCAGTTACCTCAGAAAGTAGCTATTTGTAAATGCGTAGCTCATACCAAACAACAGGACAGGATTTCAAAAGGTAATGCAAGAGCTGATATAGCTGCAAAGCAAGCAGCTTCAGCTTCAGAAGTATTTCTTTTGAGTGAGGAATTACAACCATCTGAGATTTTAGATTTAGAAATGTTAAAAACAATGCAGACACTTACCACAAATGTAGAAAACAAAAGTGGATAAAACGAGGAGCAATTCTTGAGAAAGGGCTGTACATCTCCAAAGAAAGAAAACCAATTTTACCATCTAACTTGTTTAGATATGCAGCTTTGTTGAGCCATGGGCAGTGTCATGTCTCACCACGGGGGATGGTACAGTTAGTGAATCGAGTGTTTACAACGTATGGATTTACAAACTACACAAAAAATTTTTGTGCAGCATGCCATGTTTGTAACAAGCATCATGCACAGGGGGCACTGAAGCCTAAGCAAGGGAGTTTCCCTACACCACTGTATCCGTTCCATACTATCTGTATGGATTTTATAGAACTAAACAAATGCAAAAATAAAAAGTACTGTCTTGTCATCATAGATATGTTTTCCAAATGGGTGGAAGCTTTTCCGACTAAAAATCCAGATGCAGCTACTGTTGCAAAAGTCCTCATTAAAGAAATTATTCCTAGATTTGGCATACCGGAAAAGATTTATAGTGACAATGGCACACACTTTGTAAATCAAACCATACAACAATTGAGCCGTTATTTCGGGATTTCTCTGAAAAACCATTGTGCATACCACCCCCAATCTGCAGGATTAGTAGAGAGGCATAATGGAGTTTTGAAAAATAAGCTTAGGAAGTTGATTAGTGAGACACAAAAGAACTGGGTGCACTGTCTGCCTCTGGCACTGTTGAGTATGAGAACTGTTCCAAATGTAAAAGGGTTAACTCCTTTTGAAATACTGTTTGGGAGGGCATATTATACACCTCAGTGGAAACCTCTCATGCCTGCAGACCAGGAGGCTGACAGTTCACTTGCAGAGTATATGAGGCGATTTTTGAATAACAAACTTCTGCAGTTAAATTCTGTTTCAGATAAAGAATAAGCCAGACCATCAGAAGCAGCAGTAGTCCCAGGCACATGGGTCTGGGTGAAGGTCATGAAGAAAAGGAATTGGAGTTCTCCAAAGTGGGAAGGACTGTACCAAGTGCTACTGTCAACACCCACTGCAGTCAAGATCACAGAACGAGCATCCTGGATTCATCTGACATACTGTAAATTGGTTAAGAACTTTGAACTGGACAAAAACCTTGTTACTGTTATACCACGAGAACAAAATGACCAGGTATAGAGTAAACAGGGATGCAGAACAACCTCAGAAAAATTGCATGATCATCCTGTTAGCTATACTGATAACAATGATCTTTTTGCTGTGGCCTTTCCTTTTTCCAGCCACACGAGTTGAACTGAACAAATGTGATGCATTACTCCTAGACTGGCATCCAAATTTTAACACTTACCAAGCAATTAAATATGTGTATGCTGAGACTTTTAATGTTTCAAACTGCTGGATTTGCACAGCTATACCAACAGTATACGGGGGATTATTAATGACTGCTGTCCCCCTAGGGGTCAATGAGACCTGGGAAAACTTGATTTTTGATACTACACCTGTGAAATCACAAGACAAAATAGCATTGTACCTACCTGTTACACAAAAAGGAATTATATGTTTTTATAAAAATGACACTATTCAGGTGGGTTGGAGCAATTGCAATGTGACTGTTTCTTATAAATGTTATATTAAGGCCAATAAGGCAGAAACTATCTGTGATGCAAACTATGACTCATATCTTGAGAGAATGAAAAAGACTGTTAGTGAAATACAACATAATACTGTTCTTTTTAAGCAACTTTCTATTATTGACAAGAAAATGTTTCATGCAGGGCAAGCATATATCAATACTAAAGTAGAGAATTGTTATTTTGTTTGTGGGAAAAAGGCATACAAATGGCTACCTGAGAATTGGTCCGGCAGTTGTTTTTTGGGTTACCTGATTCCGGCCATATGACACACTGCAGCTTTGCCTCAGGGAAAATTTTGAAACATCAGAGAGGTCAGCAGTAAACCTAGAAGTCCAATCAAGAGACCCGAGAATCCAGTGGGATGAATTGAAGCAGGGTGGAGAAACCATAACTCCATGAAAAACAAAGATAAACTGACACACATGGACTTGAGTGACACTATTATATCATGGGCAGGCATAGCCCCTGCATATGGCACAGTGAAATCGATTTGGGAGCTGAGAAACTGTCCAAACTTCTCGAAGTTATGAGCAATGCAACTTTTTCTGCTCTTGAATTAGTGACTGATGAACTAAATGCTATGAGAACTGTGGTGCTTCAAAACCGCATGGCTCTTGACTTCACCCTAGCGGCGAGAGGTGGTACGTGTGCTTTAATCAAAGAAGAATGCTGTTTGTATATTCCTGACAACCAGCATGAGATAAACGACCATCTTGAGGTGATCCAGCAAGTGTCGACCATGACCAAACCAGGCCCAAACCCTCTGATGGACTTTTTCCAGAATTTGTTTGGGGGTGGGTTTCCATCCTAATGAACATCCTGATTGCCATTTGTGTGGGATTACTCCTATTAGGAGCATGCATTTGTTGTGGTATTCCCTGCATGAAAAAGTTAATCAAAGATTTTATAGACATATCAGTTTCTGAGACTTTGTATCAAAGTACTGAAATTGAAGAGTTGTTGAAAACTGAAATGCTTTCATAAGTCTAATTTAAATGACTCTCTTAACTGCAAATCTGGAATGGAAGAGGTTAGGAGAAGAAGTAAACTGTTTAAGCTTTTGAAAATAGAATAAAAAGTATTAACAGGGGGGAAATGTCAGAAAAATATTAATTTTTATATATGTCTAATGCTTATTAGAAGCTAAAAGGGTTAACACATTTTCATTCTATTTTATGTGCAAGCTTAATTCTGTATGAAATTATAAGATGATTTTTCAAACCACAGTATGCTTTCTGAAAACTGCAAGATGCACCCTGACCTAGCATTTGCTAGCACAGCAAAATTCATGTTTATGCCTTTTGGAAATGTACTGAGAAGCAGGTGATTATCTGCTAGGTCAGGAAAATGTATGAATAGTGTATGAATAGAACAATACTGTTTTCAATAATATGATTGAATATGAACAATCAGCTCTGTTCGTGTTATGAGAACATGCACAGCTGCGGAAAAGAAGAGATATATGAAACAAAAGACTGTTTGAAGAAACTGTACTTGCTTTGTGCTCGAATTAGCTATAGTACCTTGAATGGTAACATAACATAGTGGGAAGCTGTATCTAACCGGTGGTCACCAAGGCCACGTTGTTTTTCTTAGGAAGTTTTTCATAAAATTGATAGTGCAAGCAGAAAATCATGGACAAACAGCTGCTATGTAATGATGATGTTAAAACTTGTGATCTGTTACGTCAGCTTGGTAGGCAATGTCTTGTTAGAAAGTGTATAAAGATGAACTTACTTCCTGATTTTAGTTAGACAAACTCTGTATTAGCACGTTTTTGTCTCCTTGCTGCAAGATTAAAGTGCCTTAACCTGAACCTACCATGGACTGATAATTTTTAAAGTTTATTTTTCCTATGACACTTAACTACACCGTACCCTATTAGGGTGAATGAACCATTTTCGGGGCTAGACACTAAGCAGGGGAAGAGTGAAAAGGAAAGCTTCGAATGACGAAGAGAACAGCTTGACAATCAAGAAAATGTGGAATACCCAGGGGAATCATTAGTGTGGAACATTTCTCAACGTGTCTTATCTGAAGATGAAGTTAGCATTTTAAACAAAGGTATGACATTCATACCAGCATCTAGAATTACTTTAACTGAAAACATTATAGAGTTAAAAACCTTTGTAAGAAATCTTATGCTTAAACTACAGTTTAATACATATAATAACAATTTTTATTTTATTTTATTTTTATTTTACATTTGTTAACCGGGTTAGTCTAACTGGATATATTTCTATTTTCAGTAGAGGACCGGGGAGAAAAGCTCCAGTCATAGCAAATAGAAATTAAAACCAATATTGTTACATAGTAAATGAAAGGATTTCAATAAAAATACAAGGAATAGTAAAATAGGTATTTACACTAGAAAAGTGACCTACAGTATAAGAGAAATTATTATACAGTATGATACATGAGAAATTTCAGTACATCAACAGGATAGAATGCACACAGTACATTGATTTGAGTTTACTAGTTACAGTCCTACTTCCAAGGGGTAAGCAGTAAAGTTTTAGTAAATAAAGTGGGAAAAGGAGATGTGAGTAGTGAAAGCAGAAGATTAGTCAGGGTTGCTGCAGGGGCATAACCAATGTGTTTTGAGGTGTCTTTTGAGGTTTTGTTTAAAGACAGGCAAGGAAGAAAGTAAAGTTAGTTCATTTGGTAGTAGGTTCCAGTCTTTTCCCGCTGTGTTAGAGAACAGGGAATCTCCAGCAAGGTTGTTGGACTTGCTTATGCTAGCTAGAAGTTTGCTAGAAGAGCGTAGTGAATTTAGATTTTTGTAAGGGATTATGAGGTTGGAGAGTATAGGAGTGCTGTTAGGTTGGTAGAATATCTTGTGGGCAATGGTGAGTTGGGAAAATATCAGATAGTTTTGTAGTTCAAGCCAGCCTAGCTGCAGTAGATTCAGACAGTGGTGAGTTCTAAAGGGATTGCCAGTGGCAAATTTGGCAATGTTATTATAGGAATTAGCTAGTTTGATTAGATTATTTTTCTTTAGGTTAGTATATATGGGTGAGGCGTACAGAAGAGTTGAGATTAAATGAGAGTGAGCAATCTTGGTTCTGGCTGTTGGAGTTAAGAAAGGTTTGATTCTGTATAAGGAGTCTATTTTTCTGTTGACTATTTTTATGGTGTTGTTTATATGGCTATTAAAATTAAGGTTATTGTCAATAGTAATTCCTAACAGTTTAGTGGTAGTGTCGGGGGATATAAGGGTGCCATTACTGGGACTGACTGAGAAATCTATGGGGGAGGACTTACTGGTGGGTGTAAAGAGTAGGAACTTAGTTTTTTTAAAATTGAGAAGGAGGCAATGTTTCGAGAACCATGTCTCTACTATGTTAAATACCTTCTGAGTTAGGGAATGTATTTCTGATGGGGAGTTTGCTAAACATATTAGTGTAGAATTGTCTTTATATTGAATGTAGGTGGCTTAAGGAATTGCTATATGGAGGTCAATGATAAATAGTGAGAAAAGAAGAGGTCCTAGAATAGAGCCCTGAGGGACTCCAAGGGTGACTGGCAGGAGGGATGATATATTATTTTCCCAGAGAACTGCCTGTTGCCTATTGCTGAGGTAGGATCTGAACCATTGAACAGCCTGAGAGTCAAGTAAAAGGGATTCAAGAATGTTTATAAGAAGGGCATGGTTTACCATGTCAAAAGCTTTTGAGAGGTCAATAAAGAGTTCAGATGAGAGGTTGTTTTATTGCGATATCTATTGATGGCATCTGTAAAGGATAATAGCGCACTTGTGGTACTATGTGATGGCCTAAAGCCATGCTGGCAGTTAGCTATCATGTTATGTTGAGATAAATGTTTTAATAGTTGATGGTGAATGCATTTCTCCATAATTTTTGCTATGGGTGATAAAAGAGCTATCGGCCGGTAGCTAGAGTAATTGTTTGAGTTACCACCTTTGTGTAGGGGGATAATATGGGAGATTTTCCAGATGCCTGGAATGGTTCCCTCCTTAATGGTTATATTTATGAGGATGGGTATAGGATAGGCAATTACTTTGGCTGCTTTTTGCAGGTATTCAGATGGTAGCTGGTCAGCAGAAGGAGTACAAGGCTTAAGTTTTTGGATGAATTTGTAGATGAGAGTGGTAGAGATGGGTTGCAAATGGAATGTTGGTAGACAGCCAGGTATGGTGGTAGGAAGACATGAGTTATCTGGGGTTAGATGACTGGCTAGCGATTGTATGGTCTCTGTGAAGAAAGTATTGAAGGCACTGGCAGTTTGATGGGGGTATTTAGATCGGCCCCTAGAGAGGTAGGTGTACAAGAGTGCCCTGGGAGAAGGAGTTTATTGATACTTGACCAGAACTTCTGAGGATTATTTTGGTGAGTTTGCTGTAGTTTACAGTAGTAGTTCTTTTTGTCTGTAAGTATTGCCTTTTTTTTTAATATTTCTCAGCTGCTTGAAATTTTGTTGATCAGAGATAATTCTGGTAGCTCTCCACTTAGCCCAAGACCTGTTGCTAAGCAAAATATTCTGTCTGGTTTCTTTAGAAAGCCAGCGGGGCTGGTTTGGACTTCATTCTGATAGACCATTTAGGTGCATGCTTATCAAGGATCGCTAAGAATTTAGAGTTAAGATAGTTAACAGCCTCTTCAAGTGGGAGAGTTTTTAGAGGGTTCCAGTCACAGGCACTAAGTTTATTTTGGAATAAAACTGGGTTAAAGTGTTTGTTGGTACGTGTAATCCTACAAGTGGGGGGGGTTTGAAATATCATTTTTTTTCCTTATAATGAAGATCAAAGTATGATCACTAACATTGTCTGGCAGAGTTCCTACCTTATAAGCTTGTTGCTGTCTATTTATAAGTATCCAATCTAAGATGGTCTCTTTTTTGTTTGGCTTGTTGATTCTGGTTGTGGAGGTGATTGTTTGACTAAAACCATGAAGGTTGATATGGGAGGTAGGATTATCAGCCTTGACACCTTTCCAGTCAGTATTAAAATAACCTAATATTATTGTCTCTTCTGGGTAAGTTGAGGACACCCAGCTTAGAATATCCTCCATTGTACTGCTATTGTTACCAGGAGGTAGGTAGATACAGATGACATATAAAGATTTGCTAGGGTTGATTTGAAATCTGGCGATAAGGACTTCTGCCTTACTATCCTGGGGTGGGTTGTATGGTAAGGAGGAGATCTGAAGTCCGTCTTTAAATAGAATTGCTACTCCCCCACCCTTACGTTTTATGCAATCTTGTCTCAGTATATTGTATCCTTGGAGAATGATTTCATTGTCTTTAGTTCCGGGTTTTAACCAAGTTTCTGTCAGACAGAAGATGTCAAATGAGTGGATATCTAGAAGAGCCTGGAGATGGGCTGCTTTGTTATTAATACTGCGGATATTAAAATGTCCTATTAGGAAATAGTTAGGGAGTTTATGGTGGGTAACTAGGGTAGCGGGATTAGTTGGGTCAGGGTTAGGGTGGATGTCACCGTTTTTTAAGAAGGGATTCTTTAGTTTTAATGCAGGGTCATATATAAAGCTAGTTGGATATTTCACTTTCTTTACTGTGAGTTTATTGTATTTAATGTGTAAGAGTCTATGGTATTTAGCTAGCAGATAGCTGGGATTGGAAGTGATATTTATCTGACTATGGGAGAGTATAGGAGTGTGTATGGCTGTTTGTTTCGGAGAGTTATTAAACTGGTAATAGTACAGTTTTTCAAAGGAGGTGAGGACATAGGCTGAGATGAGGACAGTTGTAAGTATAGCTATGAGTATTAGTTTGGTTATGATAGCTTTGGTTGCTGTAGGCATATTGTTGAGATTACTAATAAAAGTGTAAGGAGGTGGGACTGAATTAAGATAATAAAGAGGTATTAGATAAGGTAAGACTTGGAAGGTGGGAACTAATACTTATTAGGTATATGATATGGGATATGGTAAATTACTCTAAGTGGTGGCTACTTGTAACTGCTAGGTAAAAGTAGGGGTGTGGCTAATTTATGTACACTGATTGGTGTTTAGGATTGGTAGGATGGGAGACAGAGTGTGGTTAAGGAAGTGTAAGTCTAGGACCACTGGGGATGGGTAGGAATTGGGGGTAGGGTAAGAAAGCGGAGTGACCCCGCAGGGCGAACGGAGCAGGTAGAGCTACTTTGTGGTTGCCTATCAAGAGACTATCAATTTTATAGTGATATGCTACAGGTATTTGTTTAGGTAAGTGGCACTTTCTGACTAGTATTTTTATAAAACAAATGCAAGGCGGGTCCTCTTCTCAGTCTAGTTTTCAGAGGAAAAAAAGGCACTTATTTTTAAGGCAGTTTCCTGTACTCAGTACTGTGCTGAAAGTTACAAATTATATTACATTAGCTCAACTAGCTGTATGCCTCTTTGCCTTTATGTCAGAAGGGAGTTACTTCTTGTCACCTTTTTTGGGGAATTACTTATGTACTCTACTCAGACTAGCTTCGCTGGAAATTTGGTTCTAACAGCTGAGATTGGTGAAACCATAGGAGAGTTTATATCCTAGGTTCTGCTGAGTTACATTAGCCTGACTAGCTGTATGTCTTTCTACCTTCTTGCCACCTTTATTTGTTTTGGGGAGATGCTACATTAATCAATTCAGACTAGGATCACTGAAATTAGTTTTAACAGCTGAGATTCGAGGGACCATAGGAGCTTTTATGTCCAAGGTTCTGCTGCCATCTAGTGGCCAAAGTAGGAAACTACACTGATTCACCCTAGTTGGGAATTAAGGATGGATATAAAAATTAGGTAAAACGGCCTGGGGGAAGTTCTGTGGGTGTGCTGGCTCTTAACAATGGGTTTAAAAAGACATTCACTGAGAAATACACCAAATAACTTAATTGTAGGCTATCACCTACACTGTGAGCTTGAAGGAGCACGTCTTGTTAGCCCAAGTATGGGCTGCAGATTGGAATTTCTTTGGGTGCAGTTGGTTGGTCTTTTAGGTTTCTAGATATCAGGAGGGGAGATATCCCATGTCACAGCACAAGGCTTTCAGGCTGGAAGAGAGACAAAAAGAGAAAAAACAGTATAATGGCTTCTTGATTAAAATGTTCACTGGACTGGGAGAAAAAAGTTGGTGGGGTGGGGTGCAAGTAAGTGGCTGTGTGATGTGTGAGAAGCAGTAGGAAAAGTATCACAAGTTTGCAACTGTTAAAGTCAAGAAACCACGACTGTGAGCTTCATTCAGTATGATATGCCCTTAACAAGCACGTGTATAGGTGTCCGCTAACAGAAACAATCACCTGACAATATTTCTACTAAGAAACTTTCAAAAAGAATGTTATTGGGAGAGAACTAAGACAGTAAAAATCACCTTCCAATATTCTTGCTTGATAACTGCTTTAAGAGCCCGTTTCAGGTGAGCTTAACACAGAAAATCACTATCCACTGTTCTTAGTTAAAAAAGCACGTAGTAGGTGAAAAAATTAGCACAGAAATGCAAGCTTGTACCTTTTCTACAGCAACTAGCTGAGTATACTCTATATTATCTCTCACTGTCTCCTAAAATGCTAATACATCAGTACATGCTTCTGTATTAAAGATTTAACTGTTGCTTTCTAATGAGAAAAACATGTAGGCTTTAATGTGAAGCTAAGACTTTTCAGCTTAGCCGAGAAATGTCAGCGAGGTCAGTGTAAAAAAGCTGAAATACCAGCGTTAGTTACATTTAGCAAGTTTTAGCATTACTTGAAAGAAAAAAGCTAACTTCCACAGCGCAAAGACACTGAAAGTTCCGCGCTTGACTGTTTAGCTTTTATTTCTGTTGAAGCATGGATATAAAGCATAATCTAGCATTGCTTAAAATAAAAGGAAACAATATTTCAGCGTTTAAAAAAAAAAGCTAGCTTCTGCAGCGCAATGACGCTCAGAGCTCCATGCCTGTCTATGTAGCTTCTATTTTTGAAGAAGCGTGGATTTAAAGCATGTATTAGTGTCGCTAAAAAGAAAAATAAGATTTTAGTATTGCTTAAAAGAAAAAGAAAAAAGCCAGCTTTTGCAGTGCAATAATGCCAAAACCTCTGTGCCTGTGTATTTAGCTTCTACTCTTGCTTCTACTCTAGCTTCTACAGAAAGCAGTTAGCACACCACGCAGGTTACTCCACACAAGACCTTAGATGAATAACGTTAGACTCAATCTAGTTGTAGCAAATAAATCCATACAGTGCCTGCTCTGATATCTATTATAACTATTAATCAGTTGCTACAATGCTCAAATACACACAGAAATGCATCTAGGATAGCTATTAATCAGTTGTTGCAATGCACAAATAAACACAAAAATATATCTAATTATTTACTATTAATCACTTTCTACAATGCACAAATAAACACAGAAGTGCAGTAAAAGCACACTTACGGACAGCACACCACGCAGAGGACTGAGCCTCTCAACTGTCCCTGATTTTCAGGGACGTCCCTGATTTTGACTCAAATTTTAGCTCTGTCCCTCTTACTCCCTCCTAAAACTAGTGACTTTTGGAGGAAAGGTGGTGAATTACACTTAATGAATAATGACAATAATTAAGAGTTATAGACTTCTTTTACATCAGAAAATGTGTATTAATTCATATGCTCTGATACTGTCAATGTTTCAAGTTAATACCACTAATATTTGAAAAGTGTCCCTGATTGTCTCCGTTTTTTTCTTGACTTGTCCTTGATTCTGTTGAAATTTGCCCCTGATTGGTTGAGAGGTCTGGGTTAGACTGCTTGTGTAGATGATACTTTCAAAAATGGCGCCACAGGTCCTAACCTGTATTTGTAGGTTTGTTTAGAATAAAAGTGGAGGGAGGTGGGAGAGCGACATAATTGAATTGGGGGAGGAAAAAACTCCCTAGATTGATTGATGGGACGTCTCTTGTTGGGAGACGGAGGTTTTTATCTTTAGATATGACGCTACTTCGTGGTTGCCTATCGAGAGACTATCAGTTTTATAGTGATATGCTACAGATATTTGTTTAGGTAAGTGGCACTTTCTGACTAGTATTTTTATAAAAAATGCAAGGCGGGTCCTCTTCTTAGTCTAGTTTTCAGAGGAAAAAAAGGCACTTATGTCAGAAGGGAGTTACTTCTTGTCACCTTTTTTGGGGAATTACTTATGTACTCTACTCAGACTAGCTTCACTGGGAATTTGGTTCTAACAGCTGAAGATTGGTGAAACCATAGGAGAGTTTATATCCTAGGTTCTGCTGAGTTATATTAGCCTGACTAGCTGTATGTCTTTCTACCTTCTTGCCACCTTTATTTCTTTTGGGGAGATGCTAAATTATTCAATTCAGACTAGGATCGCTGAAATTAGTTTTAACAGCTGAGATTTGAGGGACCATAGGAGCTTTTATGGCCATGGTTTTGCTGTTATCTAGTGGCCAAAGTAGGAAACTACACTGATTCACCCTAGTTAGGAATTAAGGATGGATATAAAAATGAGGTGAAACAGCCTGGGGGAAGTTTGTGGGTGTACTGGCCCTTAACAATGGGTTTAAAAAGACATTCACTGAGAAATACACCAAATAACTTAATTGTAGGCTATCACCTACACTGTAAGCTTGAAGGAAGCACGTCTTGTTAGTCCAAGTATGGGCTGCAGATTGGGATTTTTTGCGTGCAGTTGGTTGGTCTTTTAGGTTTCTAGATATCAGGAGGGGAGACAGCCCGTGTCACAGCACAAGGCTTTCAGGACTGTGAGCTTGAAGGAAGCACGTCTTGTTAGTCCAAGTATGGGCTGCAGATTGGGATTTCTTTGGGTGCAGTTGGTTGGTCTTTTAGGTTTCTAGATATCAGGAGGGGAGACAGCCCGTGTCACAGCACAAGGCTTTCAGGACTGTGAGCTTGAAGGAAGCACGTCTTGTTAGTCCAAGTATGGGCTGCAGATTGGGATTTCTTTGGGTGCAGTTGGTTGGTCTTTTAGGTTTCTAGATATCAGGAGGGGAGACAGCCCGTGTCACAGCATAAGGCTTTCAGGACTGTGAGCTTGAAGGAAGCACGTCTTGTTAGTCCAAGTATGGGCTGCAGATTGGGATTTCTTTGGGTGCAGTTGGTTGGTCTTTTAGGTTTCTAGATATCAGGAGGGGAGACAGCCCGTGTCACAGCACAAGGCTTTCAGGTCTGTGAGCTTGAAGGAAGCACGTCTTGTTAGTCCAAGTATGGGCTGCAGATTGGGATTTCTTTGGGTGCAGTTGGTTGGTCTTTTAGGTTTCTAGATATCAGGAGGGGAGACAGCCCGTGTCACAGCACAAGGCTTTCAGGTCTGTGAGCTTGAAGGAAGCACGTCTTGTTAGTCCAAGTATGGGCTGCAGATTGGGATTTCTTTGGGTGCAGTTGGTTGGTCTTTTAGGTTTCTAGATATCAGGAGGGGAGACAGCCCATGTCACAGTACAAGGCTTTCAGGGGACAGCACACTACACAGAGGACCGAGGGGTTAGACTGCTTGTGCAGTTGATATTTTCAAAAACACAATCAAAAAAGTGTCTCACAGTTTAAAAGAATGAGCAGTTATGTGCCTGTAAACAATGGAGCAGTAGATACCTTTGAAAAAGTTTGTGTTAAAGAAATCTATAAGATATATGATAATAATACACATAAAAATGTTTTATGAACTTGAATGAAAGGGAAAGACAAACTATAGAACTTTATGTCAGGATAACTCCATTACCATTAGACCCACTGATAAAGGGGGTCCTGTTGTGATTATGGATTATAGTTTTTATAGGGACACCATGTTAGATATGCTGAATGATATAACTGTTTATGAATGTATTGATACATGGGTTAAGAAATGCAATATAAGAATAGATAATGCTTTGTTTGATTCTCTGCAAAGTGGTTTAATTAACTATGATTTGTATAACTATTTTAGGGTTCCTGAACCTGTTTTACCTTTAATTTGGGGGTTACCTAAGAAACACAGACATCCTATTACACCCCCCCCCAAGGCCAATTGTAGCTGGACAGGGTTGGAACACAAAACCTCTGTCCATATATGTGGAACAACACCTGAAACTAGTCCTAGCCAAAAATAAATATATTTTGAAGGATACACAACATTTTTTAAGGGACTTGTTTGAGTATATTAATAGAACACCACCCACTGACCAATGTCTGCTAGTCACTATGGACGTGAAGTCCTTATTTACAATGATCCCTAATGATCTGGGTTTAGAGTATCTGAGGCAATAACTAATGGAAGATGCTACATATGAATTGAGGACAACAGATTTTCTGTGTTTTTTGGTGGAGATCATATTGGAGAACAACATTTTTATGTTTGAAGAAAGAATTTATAGGCAGTTGGATGGTGTAGCTATGAGCACCTCGTGTGCCAATAGTTACTCCAACCTAGTTATGGTCAAGTGGGAAAAGGACATCATTTTAAGAGAGGTCACTGTAGTATTCTAGCAGAGATATGTAGATGACCTCTTTCTTTTGTGGGAGGGAGGCATTGAGGCACTACAGTCCTTTTCTAGTTAATATGAACAACAGTACAACGTTCTTAGAATTTACGGCTAGTAAATCCCTAACTTCTATTGCTTTCTTGGATGTGAGAATTGTAAGAACTGAGGATGGGAATTTCCAGGCTGAGATCATTAGGAAGGAATGCCATAGAAATACCTATGCGCATATTCAGCATGCATCCCTCTCATGTATTTAGCAATGTTATGAAAGGGCTGATGGTAGATGATCAGAGAATGTAAAGGGAGATGGATCACTTGCAAAAGAATTTTGCCATGAGGGGATATAGCAGACGAGAAGTTAAACCTGTAGTGGAAATAATCAAATACGCAAGACACAAAGAGGCAAGACCATTTTTTCTGATCAGCAGGATGAGATCCGACATAATGCAGAACTGAAAGGATTCATGAGAATCCCAGTTACATATGCAAGCAACATTAAGTTGCTACAGAATATTTTCAGTAGGAACTGGGATATATTATGCACTGATGAACAGATAAGGGCATTGGTGGGGGATCATCCATATTATGCATATAAGAATAAAAAATCATTAAAAAGACTGTTAAATGGTCCTAGAAATAATAGATGTAACATTGATTCAGAGCATGATATATACTATGGCACATATCCCTGCAACAAGTAATTATTGCCATACCATTGATAGTAGTGGAAGTTTTGTTCAACCAGACACTAGAAAAGAACTTAGTTTTAGGCTCAAAGCAGATTGTAATACTGCAAATATTGTGTATATGGCCTATTGTGTCATTTGTCAATCATTCTATGTTGGAATGACTACTCGTAGGTTCCAAGATCGCATAAGGGAACACTTATATGATATCTCTAGGCAAGCAGAAATGAATGCTTATGCAAAACATTTAGGTAATAGGGGAGGTAACAACAGAATACACAGTGGTGGAATGCATGACAAATATCCTTGAAGCCTTGGTGTCACCAATAAGTGCACGGTAACCTCCTCATTCATGTTAAATAAAATTTATTTCACAATAAAATAATCCACACTGAAAAGTGATATGAAATAAGGTTAAGCGCTTTCACCCACTACAATGTGGGCTTCTTCAGAACATAGTTGACGGAAACAATACGGCTTAAATTCAAAAGTTGGCGCCCAAAACAACTGTTTGTTTTTCTTTTAAAGCCGTATGCACATACTATTTAAGTGTAATCATATGAATGCATTCATAATAAATATAAAAATAAAAATAAAAACCTTTTGTGCATTCATATATCATTCATCATACCTTGATTCTATCTGTACTTATTAAATATTTTTATATAAATTGTTTTATATGTAAAAACACTGAATTCATAGTAAGAAACATGTTAGTATAACTAATGTGAGTGTTTAATCATATTTGGAAATATAATAAAACCAAGCACTTAATTTCATATTTTGCTATATACTAATATACTAAATAATTAATGTGCTAAATACATAATATTAAATGCATGAAATACATAAGAATATTTAGTTGTATGATGTACCCTTGTATCAAAAAGTACAAAACTGCACTATCCAAATAACTAATGTCAACAATTGACAGATAATGCAAAATAAAAATGCTAATAATGAATGTAGTACTACTACACCCAAATATAACATCTAAATATCTAAATATAACAAATAGTATTATATAACAACATAAGTATGATCCTAACTATTTAGTATGTTGAGCTAAAATAATGATGAAAAATGTTTTCCTACATAATTATATGTTAAAATGTGAAGAAAACATTAAAAATGTCTCAACCTATATCTGATGATATTGGTCAAATCAATATCACATAATATTAAACTATTTCATCTCCAAAATAGGCTTGCATGGAATATGATTGTTAAGACCCGGTGGAGTTGTCGCATCTAAAAACAATTGCCACCACACTTCCTTGAATGCCAACAGGGTTTTGTGGTCTCCCCTCCTAGGGTCCACTTTAATGATATCTAAAATGGCAAATCTAGAATCATGTGTTTCTCCCACCCTCTCAATGTGTCTATATAAAGCACTGGTGGTATCCTTCCTCCTAATACTATACATATGATCATAGATCCGTTTTCTAAAACACCTCTCCGTTTTTCCTATATAGTAACTCGCACATATAGTGCACTTGGCCATATATATGAGCATTTTTGTGTTACAATTGCCATATTTAAATCTCACTATTGTGTGGGATCCATTGTTTATTTTTATTCTCTCTTTTTCTAAAATGTACATACACTGATTACAGGTCCCACATTTGATGGTGTGTTTACTATTATCTTTATGTACCCCCATCACTCCTATTGATGGATTAGGCTGTTCTAAATAACTTTTAATTTTTCGTCCCATCTTATACACAAATCTCGGTTTTGTACCTATGATATCTTTTAATATTGAATCCCCAGATATCAAATACCAATATTTTGTTAATATATCTGTCACATGTCCTACATCCGGATTATACTGTAGGATACAAGATCGCTGGTGTTGAACGATATCATGATCATTGTTTTTTCTTTGATTTTGTACAAAACTGCTAACATTCCCTGATCCCAATAAAGGTTTAAACTTTTTTCCCCATTCCTGTATAATATATTGTCCTACATTTTCCATCATATCCAACGGGTACCCTCTCTCTTGAAACAAACCTGTTATAAACCTGATTTCATCAACCATTTTATTATAATGAGAGGTCCTACGTGCAGCACATATACATTGCCCTTTAAATATGTTATATTTAACCTTCTCCAGATGACAACTTCCATATTCTAAATAGTCATTAGAAAAAGTGCTTTTGCGATGGATGCGTGATTTAAATCCTAATTCCTGACTATATATATATATATATATATATATATATATATATATATATATATATATAAGTACCAAGATATGCTATACCATCATGGCTATGAGAATATGTGAATTTGAGAAATTCATTGCTGTTATTAAGAAATTTAATAAAGCTATCAAACTTCTCTATGCTATCATCCCATAAAATGTAAATGTCATCCAGAAATCTGAAATAGTGCTTGATACTCCTGTGATATTCACTGGGGAACAGTATAGTGTCCTCCCAATCAAGCATGACCAGATTCGCAAAGATGGGGGCGCATGCAGCACCCATTGCTACCCCCCTGGTCTGACGGAAATGTTCACCCTCAAAATAAATAAAGTTGTTGTCAAGCACTATAGACATGCATTCCATGATCAGTCATACATACTCCCAGTCAGAATTGGTGTGTTTCATGATGCTATTGCATAGTGCATCCAATCCAGCTTGTTTAGGAATGCATGAAAAGAGATCAATGACATCTGTGGTTACAAACGTGATCCCTTCTTTCCATTCATCTACAGGATAGTTGCTTAAAATTTCGCAAGAGTCCTTCACCATATGTGGTATCATATTGTATATATGTTTCAACCAGATGTCTATTAATTTACCTTATAGGATATGTTTTTGACTTGCTGCCAGAAACTATTGGCCGTAAAGGTGGAGCTAAAGTATCTTTGTGGACTTTAGGTATACCCACTAATGTGGCTAATCTAGGAAATCTTACTTTCAAACAATTCTATATCTCACCTGTAATTCTACCATCAATGTGGAATTCTTTAATGAATGAATCAATTCGCCCGTAGGCTATATTGATCTCATTGATTGAGATAAATTCATAATTTCCTGAAAAGTATAAAATGTCGTACATTTTTTTGATATATTCAGTGTTGTCATATACGACCACCCCACTCCCTTTATCCGGCTTCATCACTCGTATATTTGAATCCATTCGTAAAGCTCTCAGGGTTTTAACTTCATCTTCCATTAAATTACTTTCTAATTTATTATTTTTAGTCTTGTGATATAATTGATAAATTTCTCTCGTCACTATTTTTTCATATGTATCTACATAAGGATGGCTTGGTGGTATAAAAGTACTTTTTTTCTTTATAGTAGTATCTATAATTTTATTTTGGGGTGTCTTAGAATTATTGTTAAACATAATGGCAAGGTTAATCTTACTTACAAATTTCTTAACCTCACACAAGCAGTCTACCAAATCAAAGAATGGGTTTGGTATGTACTTCATACCCTTAGCTAACAACTTAAAATGTGAACCACATATATGCAAACTAAAATAATACTAAATTTTAAAATTATTGCAGATATATGTATGTTACCATTGACTACAATGCTGTTGTCCTGCTTGTGGTTATCAGGTTCACTATTCAAAACTACCATTTGTTCTTTCCCCAGTGTTTCTGCTTTGTTTTTGTGTAATACTGTTTTTGTGGTCTGTTCATCTGTTCCCTGTGTCCATAAGATTGTCCCTGTTATTAGTCATTAGGAAAAACGGAGAGGTGTTTTAGAAAACGGATCTATGATCATATGTATAGTATTAGGAGGAAGGATACCACCAGTGCTTTATATAGACACACTGAGAGGGTGGGAGAAACACATGATTCTAGATTTGCCATTTTCGATATTATTAAAGTGGACCCTAGGGGGGAGACCACAAAACCCTGTTGGCGTTCAAGGAAGTGTGGTGGCAATTGTTTTTAGATGCGACAACTCCACCGGGCCTTAACAATCATATTCCATGCAAGCCTATTTTGGAGATGAAATAGTTTAATATTATGTGATATTGATTTGACCAATATCATCAGATATAGGTAGAGACATTTTTAATGTTTTCTTTACATTTTAACATATAATTATGCAGGAAAACATTTTTCATCATTATTTTAGCTCAACATACTAAATAGTTAGGATCATACTTATGTTGTTATATAATACTATTTGTTATATTTAGATATTTAGATGTTATATTTGGGTGTAGTAGTACTACATTCATTATTAGCATTTTTATTTTGCATTATCTGTCAATTGTTGACATTAGTTATTTGGATAGTGCAGTTTTGTACTTTTTGATACAAGGGTACATCATACAACTATATATTCTTATATATTTCATGTATTTAATATTATGTATTTAGCACATTAATTATTTAGTATATTAGTATATAGCAAAATATGAAATTAAGTGCTTGGTTTTATCATATTTCCAAATATGATTAGACACTCACATTAGTTATACTAACATGTTTCTTACTATGAATTCAGTGTTTTTACATATAAAAAAATTTTATATAAAAAATATTTAATAAGTCCAGATTGAATCAAGGTATGATGAATAATATATGAATGCACAAAAGGTTTTTATTTTTATTTTTATATTTATTATGAACGCATTCATATGATTACACTTAAATAGTATGTGCATACAGCTTTAAAAGAAAAACAAACAGTTGTTTTTGGCGCCAACTTTTGAATTTAAGCTGTATTGTTTCCATCAACTATGTTCTGAAGAAGCCCACATGGTAGTGGGTGAAAACTCTTAACCTTATTTCATATCACTTGGATTATTTTATTGTGAAATAAATTTCTTTTTAACATGAATGGGGAGGTTATCGTGCACTTATTGGTGACACCAAGGCTTCAAGGGTAATAGGGTAGGTGCCATTACAAATTTAGTGGAAACTAAGGAATTAGAGTGGATAATAAGGATAAGGACCACTATGGGCAGGGGTTTAAACGATAAAATATCCATCCAGCCCATTTTATCTAACAGACCACTTAGAAGGTGACTAACCTGTTTTTATATTGAAGTGTTGTCTATGTTGCCAGTATATGTATATATGTATAGTCTGTCATACACATACAGTTTTTTATACAATATATAGTTTTATAAATGCTGTTATTAGAGTATATATATTTTTAGAAATAGTGTTTTAAAATGTACAAGCAGTAGATATATTGCTTTAAGTAAAACCATGTGTTTAATTGGAGATGCTCATGCATTGGTTGAAATTAGTTTAAAACAAGGGCAGTTGAATGGTTGTATTGTCTAATGAAGCAGCTTTGAGGCTGTGAAAGCGCTAACCAGGTTTTTATCTTCTGTGAAATAAAATTTTATGGTTGACTTGGCTGTGGTCTGGCACCTTCTTCTTCTTTTCTTCTTTTTTGGACACACACACACACACATATATATATATATATATATATATATATATATATATATATATATATATATATATATATATATATATATATATATATATATATATATATATATATATATATATATATATATATATATATATATATATATATATATATATATATATATATATATATATATATATATATATATATATATATATATATGTGTGTGTGTGTGTCCGATTATTGAAGTCCCCAAAATTGAACATTAAAAAATAAAAAATAAAAAAACAGAGAAATTCTATTTTTTATGTTTTTGCAGTAGGCAAACCCCCCTGCACCTCCTCACCCCCTGCTAATTAAATATACCAACTCTGAGATCGCACTACATTGTAGAATAAGGTAAATTTCCCATTCCATGCTGTAATTCAATCTCCACTCAAAACTTTCCAAGTTTCAAAACCTCGATCATATGGGCCCAACCATATGAGTTTCAAAGTTTTAAAACTTCGATAATCTGATAGGGACCCATATATATAAAACATACTAAATAATAGTCATACAATCATATACACACACACACACACACACACACACACACATACATATATATATATATATATATATATATATATATATATATATATATATATAAATTAAATCCTTTTAGACATAAGCAAACAGTTAAGATTAATATTCCCAATTAATCTGGGTTACTTGTCAGGAGATAAGGCCAGCTGTCATTTTACCTTCTTCATCTCTAATATATTAGTAATATCACCCGAAGCTAAATCCAATAAAACATAATAACAAAAAATCCAAACTTCCTAAAATTAGAACAATTCGAGAGAGCTTATCCAAAGTGTTACCATATGTTTGTGTTTAATTGCTAATTTACACTCATTCATTCACTGTGAGAGTTTTTTAGTGGTTTTACTGACATAGAATCTCTCACAGGTGTAACAAAAGGCAAGACAGACAATGTGTCATATTACATGTATGTTTACTTTTACAGAAAATTTATTTTCCCGTGTGTTTAACCACAACACCATGTTTTATGATAATAAATCTACATAGTTTGCACTCATAACAAGGATAAGTACCATAAAATGTAGTCATCTTATTGCTAAATATTTCACTGATTTTTTCACAACTTTTTTTATATTTATTGTTCTATAAACAAATTCAGGATTAGGTCCTATATCAAGAACTTAATCATAGTTACCACTTACTATTTTCCAATTGTAACAATATTTTTGATATCATTCATGTCTAAACTGTTAGGCAATGGAAAATTCCACACATGACAGTCACTTGGTACTTATTTTATCTTGGGTTTGAAACAACTTGCCAAAACCAGCTAGAATTTAACCCATTTGTTGTGTTTTACTTCACTCAAAATGTTTCCACCATATCTTCTCAATAACCTCTGTTTATAAACATAGACTATAACACCAATGATTCTTCATTAAAAGTATAATATGTACTGATTTAACAACTCAAATAGATGATTTGACCCTTTACAATATTATGTTTCATAGAAAATGGATGATGACTTGAACTATGTAAATAGTTATTAGTAATTCTGAAAATGTTATTATATAAACATTTATTGGTGACATTGATGGTCATAATTAAATCCAAAAATGTAGTTTAACACCAATGCCACCTAAAGTAAAAACTAAAACATCAGTAGACTGATTTAATCCAATCAAAAAAAATCTTAAAATTGTCTTTAGTCATTCCAAATTATCTATATATGTTCTATATAAAGACATTGATTTAAACCTGCTATTTTTCATTAAAAATTACTCTTCCCACCAACTAAGAACAAGTTTCACAAACAAAGGTGCTCTTCTTGCATCTATTGTCACACCTTTCCAGTTGTTGGTAAGTTTCACCTTCAGATACAAAGGAATTGTTGATGAGAACAAGTTCAGCTAGTAGACAAATGTTTTTACTGTTGTAAGGTCAAAAGTTGTAAAATAACTTAAATAGTGTCACACACAATCAATGCCTGTGCCTTGTGTTATTGAAATATACAAATATTCAATGTCAACAGTAATAAAAGCCATCTCAGAGCTTATAAATGTATGATCTTTTAATAAATTTAAACAAAGCCAGGAGTCCTTCAAACAAATTGAAATTTTAACTACTGGATTCAAGACATAATCCAAATAAACTGTTAATGGTTCTGTTTTACAGAAATCATCACATACAATTAGTCTGAAAGGGGGGTCCAAAACATTCTATGTAGTTTCAGAATCGCAAACATTGCCTGATTTAGTGTTTCATTTTAAAAAAATTCAAAAAGTATAAATAAACATAACCTTGTTTTAATAAATCAATTAAACAAAAATCAGTTTGCTTAAAACTAAGATTTACTTTAAATTTATCTACTTCTAAATAACAGTTGGTATTCTGAAAATGTTCTCTCATCTTGGTGATATAGTGATTTTTATCCATAATAACCAGTCCATTGGCCTTATCAGCTTTCATGATTCTAATTGTTGCCATTATTCAGCAGATCAATCAATGCCTATCTTTCTGTAAACATCAAATTATACTATTTGTCATAGAGCTTCTTGGTCAACACATTTCTAAATTGTTTTTACAGAAGTCTTGAAATGTCTTGAAAGTGTTAACTAAACTAGGGTTAAACTTACTCCCCCAGATTCTCAAAAGCTTGCACGACATGCATGATTAGTGTAAGAGGTAATTTTGCCAATATGGTGGCCGAGCAATCCATGTACATGCTCGTTTGACGTGCGTGAGCGCTGTAGCACTAGTGCTGCACGTTCCAATGTCCCGTATGCAAATTACCCCATTTGCAGGTGAAAACCATGCAAATGAGGTAAATCTGCCATCCAGGAAGCTGGAATCAGGGCGTGCAGGGCTAGCGTAATATGCAGAAATGTACTCGGTTAGCAACCGAGTACGGATCTGTAAAATCCAAAATGGGGACATGACAGCACTAAATTAAGAAGGCATATCATTGAGGAAGCATGCCAATGGTCAAGTATAAGGCCATTGGCATTGCAAACAATGCAAAATGTACAAAACACAACTTTTATGATATGTCTGCCAATCACGGCTGTCGAAGCATAGGGCAGCGGGGTGCAAACAGGAATGGTGGGGAAACAAGAAAATAAACCTAAAAAGAGCAGTCTAACTAAAGCCAGTATTCCGCCATACAAGTCAATGGCAGGCACAAAACAACCTGGCCAGTGAATAGTGGTTGCTAAAGGGGGAGGCACAGTGTGACAAATGTAACTATGCATTAGCAGGCAATCCTATGCAAATGAGGGGAAGGATAGTGAATCCCAGATTTCCCCAGCATGTGAGGCAGGTCCCAATAGTGTAAGAGTATGAATAGCTGAGTGCTAGACTAGGAGGCAGTTGACATCATGGGTGGGTGTGTCAGGCATACTGTATGTGAATTGGAGCCCTGTGGCTCGGGTATGCTCCTAGCTCAGCACATTCAAGCTAGGTGGTGTGTCTAAACCTGCCTAGCACTCTTTACAAGGTGTACGCGGGAGTGCGTGCCACACACTGGGAGTTACAGGAAGAAAAAAGAAGTTAAACCAGGAAACAGCAGCAGTGTGCACATCTGAGTACTCTGTTTGTGCAGCAGCCCCGGGCCCAAACAGAAGGGCAATGGGATGGGAATTCAGCAGTAGGAAGGTATTCAAGGAGAATTAGCATATCTGGAAGGTGAAACATATCAGAAGCAGCCAATTACACAGGCAGCAGCCCAGCCCAGAACACTACTATAAACTAAGCAAACACCTTCCCCACTGTTTTTCCCACATTCTACACCACCGGTGTATACAAGCGAGGAAAGTTTAACAAACAAACCTACACAATGAGAAGGGCTGCAGCAGGCAACATAGAACATCATGTGCAAGAGGTTGAGGGTGGTGAGGATGTGCATGCTGCTGAACAACCCACAGTGAGGAGACGGAGAAGAGTGTACAGACCCAGGGTAACTTACCAGGGGCTGCATGAGCTGGAGATAGTGAAGCGCTATAGGGTGGACAGAGACCTCCTACAGCAAGTAGTTGAGCTGTGTCGGCCACACCTGACACACCAAACAGACTGAGGGGAACCTATCCCAGTGGATAGCAAGGTATGTGTAGGCCTAGGTATACTAGCCACAGGTACCTCCCAAAGCACAACTGGTGTTAACATGGGGATCTCACAGGCATCAGCATCCAGAGTATTCCACCAGTTCCTGGATGCCATAGCAGTACATGCCAGTGAGCATGTATATTTCCTCAACACCCTTGAGGTGTTGACCAGCAATATGCATCTCTTCCACCAAATAGCAGAATACCCTGGGGTAGTGGGTGCTATAGACTGCACGTACATATGCATCAACGCACTACCCGGTGAGCAGGGTAGGACCTACATCAACTGCAGGGGCATCCCCTCCATCAACTGCCAGGTCGTATGTGATGCTCAGGGCATTATAATGAATGTGTGTGCTGGCTGCCCTGGAAGCTATGATGATTCCCACATATGGCATCTGACGCAGTTGTACCAGAGATTTGCCAATGGAGACACCCCCTATGGACACCTAGTGGGGGATGCTGGGTACACACTGGAGCCGTGGCTGATGACACCCATCAGAAATGCACACACACCTGAATAACAATGCCATAATGAGCCACACGCACAGGCCAGACACATAACAGAGCATGTGTTTGGGATGCTCAGGTCACAGTTCCAGTGTCTGGACACATCCGGTGGAGCCTTGCAGTATTCACCAGCTACATGTACCCAAATTGTTATGGTATGTGCAATGCTACACAATATGATCCTGCGGTAACAGCTGCAGCAGGAACAGCATGGGGCAGGGCCACACAGCCCCCCACCAATGCCAAGGCCTGCACAGGCACAGAGTGACCTGAAGGAGGAAGAACCTGAGCCTGCCCCAGTAGGCAGAACGAGGCATGCCCAGTATGCCCTGGCCTTGGTAAAGAGGCAACGCATAGCACATGCACTGACACAGTAGGGTCCCAGGGAATGACACCTCTCTCCAACTCGCACATACAGTAAAAGGGGTGCCAAACATTACACCACCTGTGCTCAACTATGTACAGGGAGTGTACTATGTGCATTTGACATAGGCAGCCCTCCAGCACCTTCCGCAAGCCTGGCACACCCACAAGGTAAGTCAATCAACCTACCAATTGCCAAATGGAGTAGAATGTGTTGTCACCTGTAGGTATGGTATAGATGTGAGCATGCAGGGGAACTGGGTGGCTGAATGTTATGGCAGCAGACAGTAGACACCCATAGTGGCACCCTGACATATGTAACACATACTGGAGTCACCATACTAGCCAGTACTGCACAGGGAGACAGAAGCAACTGCAGGAAATGTGCTGTGCAAAATGTGTGTCCATATGACCTGCACATCCCAGTCATGATGGTAGACATACCTAACAACAGTCGCAGCCAGCAGGACAGGTGGACACAAACCCAAACAGTGCCTGTGCCATGGCCCCAGAATGATGGCTAGGGTTAACCCCACCCCCAGGCCTACACAGACAGACCACAGCAGGGCAGGCAGTGGGATGCCAGTTCTGAAGGGTAGGACATCAGACAATAGTATGTAGGGCACCCAAAGCCACGATCTGTAGTAAACTGGTATGCCTCTACACAGCATGATAGTTAGCAATAAAGAATGAAATGGAGTACATGACATACCAGTACAGTCATAGCAAATGTGTACAAGTGTCACTTGTGCCCCCAATCCAACATAGCAATGTAATGACAGTCAGGTGTGCCCCCTCCCAGGTAGACACATAGAAACAGTCAGGTGTGCCCCTACGCCCACTCCAGCATAGAAAGGTAGTAACAATCAAGTGTCCCCCCAAGCCTGTGTAGAAACGTAGTAACACGCATGAGCAGGTATAAGATGAGTGGAGCAGAGATGTCCAGAGGTG
The DNA here is from genome assembly GCF_019279795.1 of Protopterus annectens. Classification (NCBI taxonomy): domain Eukaryota; kingdom Metazoa; phylum Chordata; order Ceratodontiformes; family Protopteridae; genus Protopterus; species Protopterus annectens. The sequence continues at coordinate 399,794,376 of NC_056745.1, read as the reverse complement.
CCCAAGGTAGCAGGATAGGTTGTAGCATGTCCACAATATGCAGGTCTGTGTGTGGTAGGATGGAGTGTGTTTCATATTTTGTAAGAGTGGTCAGTATGTATGTATGTCGAGGTAAGACCTGGTGGCCATAGCTCAGTACTGCTGATGACAGGGACAAGCCCACACAACTGCAGTGCCAAGAACAATCCCCACCAGCATACCACCTGCTAGCAGTAAGCCACTGTAAATGTATGGTGGTAATATGTGTCACCATCTGAAAGACTGACATGGCATGGCTGTTGGGCTAGATATACAAGCAGTACACAGGGGAAAGTACCCCAGACACACAGTATACATTGTATCACTGTGAAATGGAGACACCCTTGGAATTGTACATACAGGTATGCATCCCAGCAACTGGTTCTGTAGCAGGGGATACCAGTGATGTCCGGCCGAACACCTGCAGATCAAAAAGGAGGTAGGACTGATGTACTGGGAAACAGCTGGTGTACCTGTACATGCCTGCATGCCAGTAATGCCCCATGCATATCTGTGTGTCAGATGCAAGTACTGTCCATAGCACACATGCACCCAGCCCACAAACTCACCACCCACAGGTACCTCTCTGGCCATATCCCTGCCGTGGGGAAAGGGTACAGTATGACCCCTCCTGTACATGTCAATAGTGGAAGAGTGCAGCATGCAGTGCAGGTGTCTCATAAAGGCGTGTCTCTAGCTGTACGTAGCACCCTGCCAGCATCCACACCACCTGATCAAGACTGATGGAAGGAATTTGCATGAACACCTATCACACCTACCCTGTCACCCCAGGGGGAATATACTGTCTGGCGGTCTGCGACTTTAGGCCTGACAGAATGCAACAGCCTGCCATATGTTGCCTGCAGCAACACCTAATGCCTCACAGGCCTCTGCCAAAGGCCTGCATCTCACACGTACTGCCAATGCATGTGAAGACATAGACACCCAAATAACAACATAACACACTCCACATAAGCCATATGCAAGGCCATGTGGACAAACCACAGTAGCATGTCCACCATGTCCCACTGCATGAACTGTGGACCAACACTAACACACACTTGTGATTGGGTGATACCCCTAGGGAAAGTATCAGACAATGTATGCATAATGGAAGAGGTTAGAATAACAGAGGGGGGGGGGTGGGTGCATGGGCAGCATGGAATGTGCAGGGTCTGACACCAAGCTGTGTGCCCACACTATCCCTGGCTGCAAACACATAAATGGGTGGCTACACACCTGCCCGTACTCTACAATAATGTTAATGTCCTGACCCATGGCCCCTGCCTCTGGGCAACCTCTGTGAATCTGTACAGCTGTGAGGCATTGCCACAGCAAGATAAGCCCAGATTGTCTTGTCAATGGATGTACAAGTAAGGGATCTCCCGCCAGCACTCTACCAAGGTGCTGAACTGGATGCACAGAAACAGCAGCAGGTGCCTGCAGCTCCCCCTCCAGAATGGCATAACTTACCATGAATACGTAGGTGTCTGCCCACAATACCAGACACAGCTGCAGTCACCCTTGTCCCCCAAGACAGCACTGTGAGCAATAATGAACACCTGGCAGTACATGGAGACAGAAAACATCACTGTGTACAACAGTACACATGTCTGAATATCTCTGCTAACAGCGATACCATGCGGCTGAAGCAGCACAGACACAATGTGGCAAGTGTGTCTGTCTGTGTGGAGAGCAATGCATTTTAGTGTAGCCACATGAATTACAATGCCCATACTCGACTTTGGCAAGGCTGCTGATGTCACCCACCCACCCAGAAATACACCTTTGGGAAGGTTGTAGCCCAGTAATCTCCATAGCATGCCCGTAACTGCGTATTGCTGTAGAGTGATAAAGTAGCTAGCTAGGTGTTCTAACCCTGGACATGGCTAGTGTGTGTGTCTGTCTGTGTAGAGAGCAATGCATTTTTGTGTATCCCCACAAATTACAATGCCTACACTTGACTTTGGCAACACTGCTGATGTCACCCACCCAGAAATACACCTCCGGGAGGGTTGTAGCAGAGTAATCTCTGTAGCATGTCCCATACCTGTGTACTGCTGTAGAGTTATAAAGCACCAAGGTAGGTGTTTGAACCCCAGATGTGGCAAGTGTGGGTGTGTCTGTCTTTGTTTGTGCAGAGAGCAATGCATTTTAGTGTAGCCACATGAATTACAATGCCCATACTCAACTTTGGCAAGGCTGCTGATGTCACCCACCCAGAAATACACCTCCAGGAAAGTTGTAGCCCAGTAATCTCTGTAGTGCATCCCGTAACTGTGTACTAATGTAGAGTGATATAGTAGCTAAGTAGGTATTCTAACCCCAGATGTGGCAAGTGTGTGTGCCTGTCTGTGTAGAGAGCAATGCATTTTTGTGTAGCCACACGAATTACAATGCCCATACTCGACTTTGAAAAGGCTGCTGATGTTACCCTGCCAGAAATACACCTCCAGGAAGGTTGTAGCCCAGTAATCTCTGTGACACATCTTGTAACTGCGTACTGCTGGAGTGTGATTTAGAATTATGGCAGGGTTCCATCCCCACCCATAGCAGTGCCTGATGTTTTGTGTGTGTCCATGTCTGTATACAGAGCAATGCATTATAGGCTAGTCACTCACAGTACATTCCACATGGCCCACTTTGGCAATCCAGTTGTTATCATTCTTTGTGAAATACAGCTGTGGGGAAGGAGTTCCCTAGTAATCCCTGTGGTGTGTCCTATAACAGCTCCATGCTGTAGTGTGGTATACACCTCTGTCAGGGGTTCTATACCCCCATATGTCAGTTGTGGATGTTTTGTGTGTATCTCACTGTCTGTGCTGGGAGCAATGCATTTTAGGGTAGTCACCTGCAGTACATTTCAAATGGCCTACTTTGGCAATCCTGCTGATGTCAGTCATTGTGAAATAGACCCTTGGGGAAGGAGTATGTCAGTAATGTGCGTGACATGTACTATAACTGCATTCTGCTGAGGTGTAATAAACTAGTTAGGTAGGGTTCTACTCCCAGACATGACAGGTGTGCATGTGTGTGTGTGTGTGCATATCTCATTTCCTATGTAGAGGTGGTTGTGAGCCTGTGGCCAGTGTGGAGTGGGTTTTGCATACGTCTTATATGGCGGCCCTACTATATAGCACAATGTCCACTGTACAGGGATAACAGATGTGAAATAGCTGAGAGGCTGGGGTGCAAGGCCATACCCATACATGTGACATCAAGGCCAGGCAATCACGTTTAGCAACCCCAGTATTACACAGAGCACACTCTCAACACATCACATATGCACACACATGCCTTGGCAACAGCCAATATGTGGGTAGTACACTGCATATGGGCCACTGATACTAACCATGGAGTAATAGCAGTGGGCTACAGAGGGCATGCCCCCTGTCCATCTGTCTAATATGCATGTACATGTTGACAGTGCACCTCCCACATGTTCCCCAATGGACACCTGCACCACCTGTGGTGCCATCACGTGTCCCACAATGGACATACCATGCTTGACAGCATGCCCTGTATGGACAGTTGCCACTGACACCAGGGAATGCTGTCAGCATGCCATCAATGTAGGTGCAGGCAAACCTGATGCCCATTACCAGTCCCTGCCACAGGGGGCAAGACTGGCACATATGATGGACATATGTGTGCACAACATGGGCCAGACACCCCGGTACAGATCCACATGTCACTGTACATGCATGTGGGAGGTGTGCACATCCCAGACGCCATCAATGTCATGGGGTAAGGAACACATACATGACAAGCGATGCACGGCCTGGGCCACACACAATAGTCATCCAGGTGACTGGATGGGGTATACAATACCCACCTGTGTGGGCAAGAGCGAATACCACAACCCTGGGACACAATGCTGACCATTGTCATGTGGCCTGATGCCAAGGTATACCCATTGCCTACCCTTGTAGAGCCTGCTGCCACAGTCGACCACCACACACCCGTGCAGACATGCACCCATGCATGTCAGTACTGGCACCCTGTGTGTTTGTCTGTGTGTTGTATGGTGCATTTGTTTACAGCCACACTCACTACAACCACCTTGCACATACAGAGGCATGCTGTCAGATGTCAGACACCTCCTCATACCCTTTGCCCATACCACCTCCGTATGACCCGTGTGGTGCATGTTGTACCTGCACAGTGATGTGTTGTGGCAATCCCGCTACTGATGTGCTGTACCCCTGGCCCTGCCAAGTATGTTGATGTGTGTGTGTGCCTGTGAGAATGTGGCTGTGTAGACGCTGGTACCTGTTCATGCTGACAGGTATGTGTACATCACCTACCGTATAGCTACTGTATCCCTGTTGCAGATGTCACACACCATAACAGATATGTTCTGAGGGCTCCACAACAGGTGGTGCATCCAATAACTGCATCAAACTGTGGATGCAGTATATAGTTGTCAGGGGTTTGATACCCTCTGCTGGTAGGTGTGTGACACAAACAAGCTGTGGTTTTACTCCACCACCCCTCCCTGACATGTATTTGCCTCTGTCTGCCTCTCCCACTCCCTCTCTTGTGGAAGTGGGGTTCCTACACCAGCTTTGCTTAGGCAGCAGCATGTGTATTTTTAGTAATGCTCATGATCAGCAGATGGCCTCTGCATGAATCGCAGCCCTCCCCTAGCTGATTGCATGTGTAACAGCTGTGGTAACACTCCCATAACCAATTGCATGGAAACACACTCCGATATCTAGGAACATCATGTTGGCGTTGGCCTTTGTCATTCACTGTGAGCAGGAACTAGATCCATTGGTTGGCAACCAGCATCTGCGATAGAGTGGGGATTTAACTTCTACAACATACACTGTGGAAGCAGGGTAACACACAGGAGGGGGATGTGCCCAACCCGCCTACAGACTGTAAGTGCTGCTATACTGCATGTGGCGTACTGTTGGTCTAACAGTGTGTGTGTGGATCAGTCTTTCCTACATGTCTCCATACCTGCCATGTCAGTTCCATGTTTATGTGGAATCCTCGTCTGCAGGGTCATCTGCAAACAGGACAGTGTGTTGTGCCATTGGTTCCATGTGTTACCTACGGAGCATCTATCTGTGGACTGCAGATGGTAATGTGAGGATTGCAGTCTGTAGATGGTGAAAGCCATGACAGTTACTGGTGTCTTATCCATCATAGGACATATGTTGCCACAAACCCTGTTACAACAGTAAATGTATGAGGTTATCACAGCAACATGTCATTAGTGTCCCTGTGTATGTGCTGCCAGCCACAACTCTGACAACCTGTGTACATATGTCATGCATGATGTGGCGCGTATATGCCGTACAACATAATTAGTGTCATCATATCCACTTACATGCCATTGAGATATCAGACCGCCCCACATATTATGTACAGTAGGGGATATATTTGATGACATAATCTGGAAAGTCTGAGGATGTTTGTACAGTCCTACGTGTGTGTGGGCATCAGTGTTACAGACAGCAGGTAGCATTAACTTCTATAGGGGAACTGGCACACTCAGGGCAGCTACATATGCTTAGGGGGTTCAGGAACTACAGACAGAGTGTGAGTAGAGCCGTGTTATGCTTTGTATAGTACTGGAGTTACAGGTAGTGTGTGTACATACTGCTTTACCTTGGAATGCAGTCTGTCTGCATATCCCTCAACTGTGGGCCTATCCTCTTGTTGGCCAGATGTGTGCCTAACATGTGTTGTCAGTCCACTACACAGGTCCTGTGTCTGACATCCCACTGGCAGTGTGTGTGTGTGTGTGTGTGTGTGTGTGTGTGTGTGTGTGTGTGTGTGTGTGTGTGTGTGTGTGTGTGTGTGTGTGTGTGTGTGGAGTGCTATCAGTACATGACCTACATATCAAGCTTTGCACATATGACATGCTTTGGTGGGGTGTTCCGTAGTGGGCTGCAAGAATATCACACTGCCACTGCTGCCATCAGTCCACGTCTGTTGTATCCCCCAACATATGGTGGGGTTGGGGCCATATATGTGTGGGCATTACCTACACAATACGTGCATGCTCCTATGCACTCCAGAGGTCAGTGTATGTAACGGTGGTATATGGCCCTGTATTCTTGAGTCTGAGGGGGGCACCATAAATGACCTTGCCTATTACATATGTGGGGGTATCAGGGGTGAGCTACCATAAGGTATGTGGATGTAAAGTACCGTATACTTCACCTATATGTACATTACATACATATATTCAGTTACTGCAAGCCTACTGCCACCTGCCAGACAGTCTGTTCTGTTTGTCAGTGTGCATGTGATGGTGTCAGTTATGCCTTGTTATGTCACAGTTACAACCCATGTGGTCACATGATGATCTTACCTCCCACTGCTGTCGTACAGAGTGTAGATAGCGGCTGCTGAACTATACACCTGCATTACACACTGTTGATCATTTGGCATCCTGTGGCACAATCAGTCCTCACTACTGTACAAATCTAAGAAGTTGGCCTGGACAGCGACATTTGTGAACCTTTCCTGACTACTGCATTAGTATAAACATTTCATGGTTGCATTCCTCTGTTTATATGGCTGTCACTGTCTGAACAGCTATATGACATGGCATGTAGAATTGTCATGGTACACAATGAAAGATATTCCATTTCCGCATACCTGTGTGTGGAGTTTTCCCAATGACCCCTCTGTGGGTATATGTTGCAGGAGATTGACGTCATTTGTATAGGTGGCCCATACAGTGTCCGGTTGTTCAGAGGTAAGCTGTAGGCATAGTGGCTGTTCCATATTGTGTGCACTGACTACATATGTATCCTACTGTACATATATCTGTGTGTGTATGTGTATTCACATGTATATCCATATATATGTATATATATATATATATAATTTATTTATTTATTTATTTATTTACATTTGTTGACCGGAAGAGTCCGACTGGACACAGGTCCGTTTTCAGCAGAGGCCCGGGAAGAAAAGCTCCACATTAAGTATTATTTGCATTATACAGTTAAAAAACATAGCATTTAAATATAGACATTAGTTCAGCTAAGGACGCAAGACAAGAATAAAACATAGATGTAAAACAGCTATAGAACATAGTACAATTTTAAAATATGGTGACATATACTAAACATGGTTACAAATGTAGTTGAGATTCATCAGTGAACAATTGATACAATCTGTTTTTGAGGTACATAACAGCCATTAGTAGTGGTTGCTAGAAGAAGTTAGTATTATGTGGTAGGTAGCTGGGAACATGAGTAGCCAAGCTTGCTAAGAGTAGGTTGTTGATAGGGGGCCAAGAGAGGTAGTGGGTGGGTGGAGTGGATGGTATTAGAGGGGGAGTTGCAAGGGCATATCTGGCAAGTTTTTAAGTGTGATTTTTGGTAAGGATTTGAAGTGGGTGCAAGAAGTTACAGAGGTAATTGAGGATGGGAGGGAGTTCCAGAGTTTGGCTATAGTGCAGGAGAATAATGCTTCTCCAGCAGAGTTAATGGCTCTTGTGACCTGTAGGAGGTTTCTGTGGCTGGATCTTAGTGGTCTCATGGTTATGTAGGGTTGGAGTATATTCTGGAGGAATGGGACTTTTAGTGGTTGGTTTATTAGTTTGTGGGCGAGTGCGAGTTGGTACAATTGAAGGAGGTGGGGAGCTCTAGCCAGCCCAGTTATGCCAGTGAAAGACAGTGGAGTGTACGGTAGAAAACCCCTGTGGCGAATTTGGCGATTTTGTTGTAGCAGGTTTCGAGCTTATTTAAATTGCATTGTCTAAGGTTAGTAAATATTGGAGAGGCATAGAGTAGGGCAGAGATAAGATGAGAATTTGCTACTGAAATTTTAGCTGCTTTGGTAAGTAGTTGCTGATTTCTATATAATGCTCCTAGTTTTTTGTGCACTTTTTTAATGGTCATGGAAATGTGAATGTCAAAGTTCAGTTTATTGTCTATTTCTACTCCTAGTAATTTGGTGTATTCTGTAGGATGGATGGTGGTGTTGTCTTTTGCTGTGATGTTAAAGTGAGAGCTGTCTAGGGTAAGTTTGGTGGGTTGGAAGATTAGTAATTTTGTTTTGTTTGGGTTGAGTATTAGTCAGGCATCGGATAATCAAGTTTCAATAGAAGAAAATGCTTCCTGTCTGACTTTTTGCAGTTCGGGTAGAGAGTGGGCTGTGCATATGATGGCTGAGTCATCTGCGTATTGTATGAGTGTGCCATGTGTTGTGGCTGAGGCTAGATTATTGGGGCAGATGTGTATGGCCGTGGGTGGGGGATGCCTACATGTAGATGACGTATAGTGTGTGGGGCCTCTCAACCCCAGTAACGGTGCAGGTGGACATATGTGTGTTTGTTATTCTGCCATTGCTCTCTACAGATGTATGGTCATATGTACCGATATAGATATATATATCCATTGACATGTATATAACTATGTCCGTATATACCTACATAGCTGTATATCTGCATACACGTATGTAATGTGCTGTGTATATGTAGACATATAGGTGTAGACACTTATATGTGTCGATGTAGCCATCAGCATGTATATATGTCCATATATAGTGATATATATGTATATAGTGTTAGAAAGCTGTAAATATATACATATACAGATACGTTGTAGTAGTGTAGATAGTAATATATTTACACACAGATACATCTAGATGATGGTATACATTGTCTGTACAGTTGCATGACTAGACTGGTTGATATGTTTCGGTTATTGTCCTGACTTCCTACAGCTGTAGTGGCCTACTGTTAGAACGTTGTAGCTGTGCTGCGGAGGGTCCTGGGGTCAAGAACTGCATGTGCTGTATATTGCATTGCACTGCATATCTGTTACGGCTGTGGTGGGGGGAACATAGCAGTCATCACCAGGTTCCTGTTGTCTGAGCCCCCGCCCCCATCAACCGTGCATAAGGTCAGTTTAGTGTTGGGGGTACCGGTTGTTATTCCTATCTGGTGCTACAATTCACATTTCTATCCATATATCCATATGTACATATGGATATATGGATAGAAATGTGAATTGCAGCACCAGATAGGAATAACAACCAATACCCCCAACACTAAATAACTGACCTTATGCATATGTAAATATATGTGGACTTATGTATCCACCCACCTACATACCATTGATGTGATAGGATGTATGTATGAGTCTGACATTTATATGTACCTGTGTTTCTCACTACATATACAGATTTATGACTGTCTATAAGTCCATGTATAAGTGGCTGACAATATTGGCCTGCCCCACATTCATCTGGCCACTTGACGTGGATGATGTCAGGCATGTGGTCAGTCAGAAATGCCAATACATTACAGTTGCAGACATCCTGTTGTTCAGATTATGTGTATTACAACAGATCACTGTTTAACTAGCAACGTTTTATATGTATATGTACAATATTTCGCATGTGTCCAGATATTTAGCCCACTTTTGTCACACTGTGTCCACAATGTTTGCAATAAGAGGTTGAGTGTTGTGCTGTTAGTACAATTCCCCTTATGCAGGTTGTCTGTGCTGCATGATATATCTAGGTATACATGGGATGTCTGTATATCCGACATGGTGTAGTGTTACTTCACTATGTTTGTGGTTTGCAGGGTCCTGGGTTCAGGACGTGCAGTGGCTGCCAATTATGTTGCAGGGTAGAACAAGGGTGGTGGGATGCAGGGTGATTAAGGCACTTGTAAGCAGTCATGAGCGTGTTTGCACGACGGTATGCTTCACTAACTGCACGTAACAGCCAGTTACACCAGGTTAGCCCCGACATTGTTTACTTAGTGTATGCAGTGCTCACTGTCATGCAAACACAGACCTCCGGTTACATATGCCTACAGATAGTTTGCATCAGAGTTGCTGAGCCTGGGAACATAAACGTGCGTGTTAGTGCTGACATATGCTTACAACAGCTCATTACTACTTAATCTAACTACTGCTGTATGCATTCTGATACTGACACCTCACATGTGCATTTCCTGCAGTACTCCTTTACATATATATATATATATATATATATATATATATATATATATATATATATGTTATTTTGTGGCTGCAGTACTCCAGTTCATGTATATATGTAATTCCATGGGTTATGCAACATACATATTACCCATAACACAGGCTGGCATGGGAAATGGTATGTCCCAGTACCTTGCCTGTGCCCCCCCTCCTTTCTCACTGACATCCATGGGCAGTCACATTAGAACGGGTTCATCCAACCACGGCACGCCTCAGTCCATAATGTTGTACCCATCATTCCCCCCCGTTCCCCCTCCACATCAGTCATCCTTCCTACAGGTTCCAGCCTAATCTAATCACACCACTACACATTGCCCACTCTCAACTTCTCGGGACCCGTCACTTATGTTGTCTTGACTCATGGATCTTTAGGCTTCCCACACATGTAGTCCGCCTACATACGTCACTGTCTGCACTTACGTTTTAGGCATGGTATGTTACCCCGAGGACTCTTTTTGGCAGACGTTTGGGGTCGTCCCACCAGGGATGGATGTGCGTTTGTTCAAGAGTAGACTTAACAGGGGGACACTGTGTCTTCCACTGGTAGTATCCTGCCAGTGGTCTGGGAGCCAGTGCTGTGCTACGCTTAGTGGTGCATATTATTTGATTTGCATGATAACCGCCTTTTGGCATTGATTTCTCCTTCGCCACTTGTTATATATGTGTCATGTATCCTCAGCACATGTGTACGGACACTGCCTGGGGTCCTGGGAACTTCTACACTTTATTACATTAACACCTCACATCTGGACTTACTGCTGTACTCCAGTTCACATATGTATATTCTGTAGTCAGTTATGGCACATATGACTGCATATGGATGCCTTTCACTGGTTCATTTTGGTTAAACTATGATGAGGACATGTTTACTACTACATCATTCTTCTTTACGTCTGTCATGGCTTGGTGGATAGCTACTGGGACTATGGTGTATGGGGTCCTGGCTTCATGATATACATGGCTGTTTATCTTGTTGCCAGCCTGACAAAGGCCCATTGGATACAGAGTGATTACAGCACTCTAAAGCAGTCATACGGCTGTACGCACTCTTACTAGTGCGTACATATGCCTACTATTGCCTATTTGTGCTTACACCTGCTTACTAGTGCCTCATTCCATCTGACACAGATACATCACATGTGCATTATTTGTGGTACTCCAGTTCATATATATCAGCTATTTAGTGGGCTTTGCAACTAAAATATTGGTTATAACATACTTTGGCATGTAAAATAGACTGTGCTACAGTGGGACCTGAACCGGGAATGCCTGCTCATTGGTCGGGTGCTCTACCCACTAGACTATTGCTGTTCTGCTTCATTTGCATATTCCTAGCATAAAGTAATACCCATGTTTCCTTCTCCCGGCCCCCAAGCTCACCGTACACAGCATCCATCCATTCTCCATTTGCTAACCCAGCCATACTACACCTCCACACATTTCCCTCCCTGCACGTGTTGGTGCTCCTCCATTATACTGTCTCGACCCAAGCTTCTGCAGGCTCTTCATCCGTTTAGTCCATGTACATTCAAGCCTTCCCTTGATCCTCTTCCGATACTGGTGGAAACATCTATGTGACCCACAAAGTTTGGTTCGTCCCACCAGAGACGGACCTGTTGTTGTGTCACGAGTAGACTTTGTTGGTCTACACTGTTTCTCCCACTAGTAGCATCCTGCCAGGGGTTTGACGGCAGCAGTTTGCTCACACACTGGGCCAGCCTCATCTCCCGGTTCCGGGGATCCAACGCCCCAGGTGTGACATTCTGTCCATGAAACATGCCCACATGCCCCCATGGCATGCACTGTTTTTAATTCTTCTCTTCAGTATTGTGCAAGACTGCTGTTCTCACAGTATGTGTGGACAGGCACTGTTCATTGATACACATAGACTGCTCAGAATACTGTGACTGAGCAATGAGCACATGTTTGCTGGTATTGATCTACATACTTACATACATTTCCTGTACTGTTGAATGACTGTGCTGGATGATATGCATGTGATAACAGCAGCTGAATGTGTATCTGCCATGCCTTAGTGGTAACTCACTTAGACTATAGTGTGCAGGGTGGGGGGGTTGGAACCTGGGAGTGCTGATTATCTTGTTAATGGGCATGATGAGAGCTGTTGGCTACATAGTGCCTAAGGCACTGTGGAGGAAGTGTAGGCAGGTATGCGATGGTGTGCGCGAGGCTCAACCTTGCTGACTTCCGGTTATGGTGTCTTACACTGGGTTGCCTCCGCATTGCTTAACCGGTGTGGGCATTGCTTACCACCACCAAAACAGGTATAACCCCGCTTGCTGCCACATACTCCCACGCTAATTCATGTATTTAGTTCACATTTGTTGTCCGGGACAATCCAACTAGATGCTTCCCCATTGTCAGCGGTGGCCCAGGGAGTGGAGCATACCTCCCACCTGTACAGATTTTCACAGAATGTCCAGAATTTTGCCTTATATTTTTGGTCCGTTTTTCATAACATTGTGGCTTTCTGGCAAATATTGGCAAATCATTAAAGATTGAATTTAGGAAATAATAACAGACATTTGAGCTTTAGACTTTATACCCTTCAGAAAATACATGCTAATGCAAAACCAGTTATTCTATCAATGTTTTATGTTTGTAAGAGTAATATTTAATAGTTGTCCCTATTTGTACCACTTTTTTCATGGCTTTGTCCAGATTTCTTATTCTAAGAGGTTGAGAGGTATGGAGTGGAGCTCCACAGTAAACCCCAGCTACACATTACACATACTACAGAGGTGTACACATTCATAGAGAGTAAAAGACTTACCATAGCTATGTACCACATTTTTCATGCTTAGTTCATGTTGGTATTATACATGCTTAGGTCAGGTTTACATGTCAGGTATGACTGTTGCCAGAGGTCAGTTTAAAGTTAAGTGGGGTTCCATTCAGGTTAGGTTTGGTTATGCCATACCTGTGTGGTAGAGTAGAGGTGAATAGTGAAGGGGTAGGTAGGTAGGTAGAAGGGGAGACATTGTAACTGTATAGTAGGCCATTGGAATGATTGGTGGTGGAGCAATAGGGAAGGTTTGCAGGAAATTGGGAGTTGTATGTGAGGCAGAACAGGCAGTGTCAGTTTCACTAGTTGGTGTAGGGGTATAGTGTGTTAGTTGTGGGGATGACTTTATCAGGAGGTGAGCATGTGCTGATCCAAGTGTGCTTGAGTTGTTCCTTCATGTGTTATTTACATGTGTCATGTGGGACAGCTGAGGTAATACATATGGGTAGGGGGTTCCAGATTTTGCCAATATAGTTGGGGAAGAGGGTGTCATCTACTTGTGACTGTGAGCATTAATAGTAATGAAATAGGGGTCAATAGGTAAGTAGTGTTAATGGGGCCCACAGAGGGGGTAGATAGTAGTGGGAATGTCCAGGGATGTGCAGGAAGGCTGACGGGAAGGTCCACAGCTGGCCATTTCTTCTACAGCAACAGCTGTGTATGTACACTACATTTGGGGGTAGGTGTGGACAATCACACCACTGGGTGGGGGTGAGGACAGCCATAATACCTTGTGACGCCGATTAGTTCGGCTTACATGCCTACAGTGGGGTGTTACGACCATGTGTTCTTTGGTGTTATTTCGTGGGGTTTGCAACAACACATCTGGTTATACCATACTTTGCCGTGTAAAATAGACTTTGCTGCAGCGGGACTCGTACTGGGCATGACCGCTCATTGGGTGGTGGCTCTGCCCAATGCACACTATTGCTTACATCCCTGGGGCAGTCCGAATAGAACCCCTACAGCCAGCACCTGCATGCCTAAGCCCATAATTACATACCCATGGTTCCCCACCCTGCACCTCCTCTACAGCACTCATCCATACGCTGGGTGCAGGTTGGGTCTAAACACACCACTACACACTGCCCACTCTCCACTTCACAGGACCCATCTCGTATGTTGTCTTGACCCATGGGTCATCAGGCTTTCCGACCCTTGTAGTCTGGGTACATACACGCCCCGCCTTGAAAAGTCATTGCACGGGTGGCCTCCGATTATAAGACAATTTTTGGGGTGTCCCTCAAGGGGCGCTCCTGTCTCTGTTCCAAGATTAGATTTAGTGGGTCCACTGTGTTCCCCCTCTCTGGTTGTATCCTGTCTGTGGTTTGGGGAGCAGTGGATTATTTACATTGTTTGTGTGTTTGTATGTTTCCCTTGTCTGGCTGGGGGGGTGTTGCTTCTACCTGTTACATATCCTGTAATGTTGATGGGCATTGCTGGATACTGTGTTTTGTGTGCATACCGGCCAACCTTGTGTGCCATGTATGCATTGTGATACCTACAACTAAATCCATTAGTGTACAAAGAATCACACATGTAATCTGTTGTTAGTACTAGGAATACATTCGACCCGTGCGGGATAACCCAAACACTAGGTATTCAACTTTTGTCTACACCCAGTGTTACATAGGTACCCATGGCTATGTGCATGGTCTATGGCATGTGCCATACCTTGGGTCGGGACAACATACAGGATGGGTCCCATGGGGGGGAGTGGAGGGGGGGGCAATGTGTGGTGGTGTGGTAGCTACAGGCCAGAAACCAGGGTAGGGATAGTAGCTGTGTGTGTGTGCAACGGGTGGGGGGAAGTGGAACTGTGGGTAATGAATGCATGAGTCGGGGATGGCCTGGGTTGGATGGGCCTGTAATGCTCGGCCCGCCTAGTGGGTGGGAGAGAGGGATATGTGATGTCAACATGTGTAACATGATAGAGGACTAATTTAAATCCCTATTTCAATGACACACATATAATACAATGAGCTTGGTAGTGTATTGCAGGGCGGAGGTGTTTGGCTGGGAAGGGGGTATGCCAATTCATACATGACATATATTGTTTGGGCATCTCAAGCCCATTCACAGTGCATGTGGACATATATGTTTCTGTTCATCTACCATTGCCATATATACCTCTGTGGGTATATATATTTGCTTACATATTTCTAACTATGTCAGTATATAGCTACGGAGACATATATCTGCGTACATATATGTAACTTGCTGTGTATATGCGGCCATATAGATGTTGACATATATATGTGTAGTTGTCGGCATTTGCATGTATATCTGTTCATATAATTGTGTGTATATATATATATATATATATATATATATATATATATATATATATATATATGTGACTACATCTATAGATATGTTGTATCCCTTTAGATAGTAATATATTTGCACACACACACATCCATCTTGCTGTAGGTCTACATTCTCTGTGCTGTTGCATGACTGGGCTGGGGTTATGTTTCTGACAACATAAAACTTCTGCATATCTGGCATGGCTTAGTGGTAAATCATTTTGTGTATGGTGTGCATGGTCCTGGGTTCCGGCCTTGCAGAAGCTGTTTGTTTTGTTGCTGGGCAAAACACCTCCCATTGGATCCGGTGTGCTTAAGACACTTTATAGCGGTTGTAAGCGGGTTTGCGCAGAGGTAAGCACTGCTAACTTCTGGTGACAGTGTCGTCCACCCAGTTAGCTTCTGCTTTGCTTAATCTGTGTTGGCAGTGCTTAACCTCATGCAAACGCACTGGCACACGCTTACTAGTGCTTACATATTTTTACTACTGCTTATCTGTTCTTACGCCTGCTTACTGTTGCCTTATTCATTATGATACTGACTCTTCACATGTGCGTTTCCTACAATACTCCTGTTCATAAAAATGTGTGTTATTTAGTGGGATTTGCATTACAGATTTTGCTTCTACCATGCTTTGCCATGTAAAATAGACTGTGCTGGGACTTGAACTGGGAATGCATGCTCGTTAGGCGAACACTCTGCCCACTACTATTTTTAAATGATTTTTTAGTGTTTTCACTATTTGAACTTTTATTCTGCATTTTCATATGCATACTTTTCACTCACTGAGTTCACTTACTAATTAACTGTCTTCTTAAGTGGATGTTTGTTGAACTAATTAAGTACCATGTGATCAGATGCTTAAGTATTTAAACTTTTCAGTCACACTACTTTTTATCTTGAGAAAGCCAGGTATTTGCCTGGTGAAAGCGCTTGATTTATTGACCTGTTTGTTGTTCAATAAAGCTGCACTTTGTGCTTTTTGGTTCGGTTCTTCCTGTCTGTGGATTATCTTTTATCTTACTCTGCCCACTACACTATTGCTGACATGCTTCATTTGCATATATCGTCCTTGTTATCCTCTTCAGCCTTTTAGGTTGCTTTCACCATGGCTAAGCATTGGGCACACCAGCGCACCTACAGTTAGCTGTACTCGGAGCTTTAGACAACTTCTTCTTTTCATCTTTATGTCCTGTTGCTGTTGTACACATGGGGGATTGTTGGTGGGGATATGTGGACACATATGAGCGATATCACTCATTTATTTACACTTTCTGCTGTTCAACATTGCAGAGGCGTGTTTATTCTGTGGGTTCTGCTCTCAGATACACTCTCTGCACATGTACACGCTCCGTGTAGCCTGGGGGCTCAGGTGGCGAGCCTTCATTACTATACATGGCGCGCTGCTTTCCTGCTCCTAAGTGGTCGCTTCCGTGCAGGACTAGACTAGTCCTGCATGGACGATTAGTAAATCCGGGGGACTTTTTTCAGTGCAGTGATGAGCCTTTTTAGAAAAATGGTTGATGTCTTTTAAAATGTAATATAAGTTTAACTTTCTAACATAAGGTTGCAAATCGATAAAAAGACTCACCAAATTAACACTGCTAGCTGGAACAAAAGAAAAAAAAACATTTGCTGAGTATGCTAATATGTTTGTCAGTTAAAACTAACTTACTAAAATTGAAGATGGGAATTGTTTACTCTTAACTGCGCCATCCTCATCTTCTGCTTTTCCTCCTGTCTGTTCCCCTCATTGTTGAATTTCCTCTTTTTCTCTGAACACCAATGTTCATTATGTGTGGTTGAAAGTGGCCTACTTGAAAATTTAAATTGTCAGCACCATTAGAAGTACAATAACAAACATCATTAAAATGTTGAGAAGAGGAGCTTGCCAATCATGCTGACCTGTGTGGAAGTGAAGGGAATTCCTCTTCAGAAAAGCAATGTGCTGGTGTGACACTCAAATTGGGTGTATTAGAAACATTAGGATTATAGTTGTTACCTTGATGATCATGGTGGTCTTTGCTATCTTCTTTGTTGAGTGGATAAGCTTTGTTTATTTTGTAAGCCAAATCTTCCATTTGTAGTTTTCTTTTAATATTTTTTCTCCATAATGGAAACCACATGCCTCTGTCACACCATCATATAACAATTTGCAGTCCTGATGTTACTATCTGTCTTATTTGTGATTTTAGGTCATGTATGTTACTATTTTCTCTCTCTCTGTCTATATATGTATGTGTGTGTGTATATATATATATATATATATATAAAATACAGATATATTACATATACATATATATATATATATATATATATATATATATATACACACACACACACACACACACACACACACACACACACACACACACACACACACACATATATATATATATATATATATATGTGAATATATATTTGGCTGCCATGGTGGTGCAGAGGTTAGTTTTGTTGCCTCACAGCAAGAGGTTCTTTGGTTTGATTCCCAGCTGGGATACATTCTGTGCAGAGTCTGCATTTTCTCCCTGCGGTCACATGGTTTTCCACCAGGTGCTCCATTTTCCTCCCACATTCTAAAGACATGGGGTTTGTGGATTGGACACTCTAAATTGGGCATAGGTGCGAGTGTGTGTGCGAGTGAGTGGTATGGATGAATCACCATGGCAGGGCTAGCCACCTGGTGGTGTAAACCTTGGCTTGAGATGATTGTCACTGTTGAAGTGTTACCCTGTCACCATTTACAAAATGGGAAAAAGGGATTGAGGATAAATGGATGGATGGATTTTACTACTATTTTGACCAATCAACAATTTTGGCAATTCAAGCCCCTTGTTTTATAAAGAGCCAAGATCTTTGTATATGGCATCATACATGTTTATGTCATTAGGAGATCTGTAGCCTTAAACTGAGGGAAATTTGTTTTACTGAAATACAGTGTTACAAATAAAAATGATCACATTCCGAAGATGTCAATTTAACCAAGTCTCTTTTGTTTATGGAAGGGTTGCAATAACTCCCATGGCCTAAAATTTTCTTTTGAATTTAAAAAGGAGGGTATTCAGTCTTTAGATGTTCAGTTTTATATGGTTAAATATAATAATATTCAGCATAAGCCCTTTTGGAAACCTACAGCTGTCAACAACTTTTTTCATGCATCTAGCATGTATCCTTCACACCTAATCAGTTCTCTTCTGGTAGGAGAAGTCAATCAAATAAGTTGGAATACGCCAAATATTAGTTTAAAGGGTAAATATATGGATAGGGGTCATAGTAAGGAAGTGTTATAGTTAGCAAAACATAAGGTTAATAGGAGATTATGTGACTATAACCTCAATCATTATAATAACCATTATAGGATGTTTGGGAGGAAGGAAGGGTTGGATGGCATGAATGAGAAAAAAGATATCTATTTTGTGTCTAAATACTTCCTTTTTCAGACATCATGAGAAAGTTAGTCATGAATAGCTGGCATTTGGTGTATATAGATGGACAGGTGGATCAATTATTTCCCAGATATGTGAAATTTTCATATGGAAGATATATTTTTGTCGGGTGGATTTGGCACTTATAATGAGAGACAGCAAGTAGGCATCCTTCCATGTGGATACTGCACAGTGTGTAGAAGAGTTAGGAACCTATCTGGTACTTTTATTAATGGAAGGAAATTTATTTCTAGATATCAGTTTAGTTGTATGTTATGTGGTGTAGTATACATTTTGGGGTGCAGTTTCAAGGATCTCAAATGGTATATTGGGCAAATGAAAAGGAAGGTTACAATCAGGGTGTTGGAATATTTGGGGGATATTCACACCATTCAAAATAAGAAATGGGTGTGCGGGCTGCTAACTCAGAAAGGAAATAATTTTTTAACAGTATGTTAATGTGAGTTATCCCCTAAGGAGTTTGAGAAATAGAAATAACTTGTGGTATCCTTAACTGTGCATGCCTACAGGCACAAGCCTCCTCCCTAATTTCTGACATATGCAGTAAAGTTCCAGCTGCGTGTGGAAGTAGGTACTGGACACCTAAATTTATACATCGGTAGTGCTGCTCCTTCACTGTCATGCCCCATCAACTTTAATGAGTGTATATTGGTGAACTTTGCTGATGTAAAGTTAATTTCTCTTTGGAAATGCAGAGTAGGACTTTGACTGTTCCTATAAGCTTATGCTGACTCGGGACTGCCAAAGCCCTATGTTTTAGCAATGGGCGTGGGTACAGTTATTCCATGCACATCACTTTTGTGCATTCAGTCCTAGGTATCTGAGTAAAGATATCCTTTTTGCAAATTTTCTCTGAATTAGTTGTACCATGTTGACCTATGATATATACACAAAATGATGAACTGTATTCCAGTAATGGGTGAGTTATGGACTCACCAAGTTATTCAAAATTTCAGGGTCTTTAATGTCTATGGATTTAAATAATAGATGTACCTATCTTGCAGCACTGGCCTTAACTAATGCATAATCTTTAAATGACTGCTTGTTGTTTACAATTACAGCCAGAGCTTTACTATTATTAAACATCACGAGTAAGGGTTTTTGCTATTTTTTTTGCATAAATAAAGTGGGCTTTTTGATTCTAAAATATATAGGTTTTACTTCACTTTACTTTTTTCCACTGTAATTACGATTATTAAGTTTAAAGATTATGTGTAATGATTTTACCACTCTTTTTTGTTGTAAGTATGCCCTCATTATGTAAAGCTGGCTCTTTGATTCTAGTACATAGTTTTCACTTTAGTTACATGAACTAAGCAGTGCTGTTAAGTTTCAAAAACTGTATGATGAGCAGTTATCCAATTTACTTCCTGATTCTATCATCTGGAGGAACCTTCTGATTATGTCAAAAGGGAGGTAAACAATGTGCAGTTCAATACCTTGAGGAATTGAATTGAAAGGAGTCTTACTATCCCAGGACCAGGTACTGAGATTCTGTAGCCAAATCCATCCGACAAAAATTTCTCATTACCTTTTCTGAGAATAGAGAAAACATACCTGAGAATTCATCAGGGCAGCTGAGCCCAATCAATGCTTTTAGCACAGCAGAAGGCGAAAAGCTGAGCTATTAGAATAATGTTTAAAATTGTTATGGTCAGTGTGGTGAAGCTCTCCTTTTGTGGTGTTTTTTTGTAAATCTATCCATTTTATTATATGTGTATTCAAGTTTGTTGATTAAGGTCATTTGTAGATGTGCAAGTATTGGTGAGGCATAGAAAAGGCAGGGAAGAAGGGATGCCTGAGCCAGAGAAAGTTTGGAGTTAGGTGTTAGGAGATTTTTGTTCTTATAGAGTAGTCCAAGTTTTTGATGTGTCTTTTTAATACACTGTTGTATGTGGAGGTATAAATTTAGTTGGTAATCAATTATTGTTCCAAGTAGCTTAGTGTGAGATTCTACTTTGATAGCGGTGTTGTTAAGTGATGAGATAGTGAAGCTGGTTTTGTGATGGGAGAGTGATTTTTGTAGGAAAGGAGGAGTTTGGTTTTATTTGGATTTAGGATGGGTTGGTTTTCAGTTAGCCATCTTTCAATTGTGAGGAATATGTTTTGAGTAAGAGAATGAAGTTGAGTGATGTTGTCAGAATAGGAAATGAGTGTAGAGTTGTTAGCGTATTGTATAAGAGAAGAGATGGAGCAGGATGAGTGGAGGGTATTGGTAAAGATATTGAAAAGAAGGGGCCCAAGAATGGAACCCTGGGGGATGCCTGGTCTGGATAGGTAAAAAAGGGGAGTAAGAAGTTTGCCATCTGACAGACTGTAATCTGTTGGTAAGGTAGATGGAGAACCAGTGAATAGAAAAAGTGGATAGACTGAGGTCAGATAGCTTTTTTAGTAGCTTAGAGTGATACAGTATTGAAGGCTTTTGAGACATCAAAGAAAAGACAGGATACCAGCTGCTTTTTGTCTCTAGCCTCTGCAACAGTATGAGTGAAAGATAGAAGGGCACTGGTAACACTATGGTGTGGACGGAATCCATGTTGGGTGGGGGTCAGAAGGATTTCCTGGGTAAGGTATTTGAGAAGCTGTGTATGTATGCATATTTTGAGGATTTTAGAAAGTGGGGAGAAAATGACTATGGGTCTGAAGTTGGAAGGATCAGTGGAGTTTCCTCCTTTATGAAGGGGTATGGTATAGAATAACCTGACTGTGAGCAGAGTTGGAATCTTTCTGATATTCCAAACTGATAAGTACACTTTTTGCAACTCAGTTTGCACTGTGCTGTATATTTGCTTTATTGTTTATATATTTGCTGTACTGTTTCTGTCCTTTGCTGCTATTGTGTTCATTTTGTTTCTCAAGGTAACTCAGAAGCTAGTTTCAGGTGGGGTGCTGTTGAGCCATCCCATCTTAGCAGTTAGTCATTGCCTGAGGCGTATTTTCTGTGTTGTACCTCCATTACAAACTGCATTTCTGTGAATTTGTGCAGAGCTGATATAGCAGACAGCTGAATTCTCCTGACCGTGAGCAGAGTTGGAATCTTTCTGATATTCCAAACTGATAAGTACACTTTTTGCAACTCAGTTTGCACTGTGCTATGTATTTGTTTTATTGTTTATATATTTGCTGTACTGTTTCTGTCCTTTGCTGCTGTTGTGTGCACTGTTTCACCCCGCCCTCCCTCCTGAGTGTTCTTCGAATTTGGTGGCTTTGGATTTGCCCGCCCCTGCTGTAAATCTGATCTTGGTCACTGCCCCCCAGACCAATCTCATTTGATCACTCAACATAGTGCAGTGAGATTATTTGGGCAGGACTACCCTCTTGCTTCTTTAACTTTGAACACTTCTGTTTCTGGTTCCTTCCTCTCCACTTAAAAAAAAATTGTATACTTTATTCAGGTGCTTTTACTGTAATTGTGTTCTTCATACTTTATTACCTTATTTTTGCTGTGTGTTCTTAAGGGGTTCCTATCACATAATTGAACTTCCAGAAGGTTGAACACCAGAAGTTCGAACTTAGAAGTTCAAAAGTTGAAAATGTTGAAGCCGCGGAAGTCAAAATTGTTTACCAGGGAAAGAATTTGGTTGGCCGTTTCTGCGGCTTCAACATTTTCTCCACTGTGGTGCGAAAGTTACAGAACAGGTTAAGGTAAGTGTGTGATTGTGACGAACGTTGGGGTTAGGGTGCGGGTAAGGTAAGTGTGAGATAATGATGGACTTTAGGGTTAGGGTGCGGGTAAGGTAAGTGTGCGATAGTGACGGACTTTAGGGTTAGGGTGCAGGTAAGGTAAGTGTGCAATAGTGACGGACCTTAGGGTTAGGGTTTGTCTTAAGGTTAGTGCATAGATAGTTGTGTATATAAGCTTTAGTGTAGGTTTATAAGATTTTTGGTGTGCTTGTGTTGTGTGTGTGTTTTTTGGAACAGCAAATTTTTTCCCTTGGAAAAAATTTGCTGTTCTGATGCTTCGATGTTATCACATTTCCATCTTCCAAATTCAAACTTATGGTGTTCAAAATTTTGGAAGTTCGATTATGTGATATAGACCCGCTCTTAAGTGTTCAAGTGCTTTTATTCTGGTGCATTTAATACTGCTTGTTAGTAGCCTAATTTAATTTATCTGTTATTCTAAACATTTTAAGCTTTGGTCTTAGCACTTGTGCTTCAGGCGAGTTACATTACATTTAAGAAGATTCTTGTGGTCTACACTCTTGTGGACAAACCCTTAACAAAACCATCTCTCCATAAAGTCCTGCATACCATTGCTAGGATCTCCCTGTTTTAACTGCGTGTGCTTCTCGAACAATCTGGAAATATAGAGCTGATAAGTATATTTTTTGGCACTTTGTAACTATTCAGAGTTCTGCACTGTCTTAATTTTTGGGTGACTGAATTATATATATATATATATTTGCTGGCATTATTTTCTGATACTCTAAGTGCCTCCATTTTTATTTTTTCCTAATGTACTGCTTTCTGCATTTATTTTTACTCATTTTTTTTTAATTTAATTGCATTTATTTAAACTGTATTTGCTTTACTGTTGCTACACACTCAAGTGTGCTAGTTTGCGCTGCATTTGAATTGTTTTTATTGCTGTTTTAGCTGCTTTTCTGTAAAAAAAAAAAACAAAAAGCTTCTTTCCTGCCTTTCCTGTAACTAGCCTAGTCTAGATACAGATTTGCTGTATCCAGGACTATCTGCAAGCTTCTGAGCCCTCCCAGATCTTTCTGTATTGGAGAGAAGCCTTCTAGCTTATCAGTGAGAGTGGTAAGTACTAGGTAGCCTATCTACCACAAGAGGAGTGGTTTCTGGCCCAGAAATTGTAGTGTATTTTCCGTTTGGGAAGTTTTTCCATCCCTTTCAACTTTCTGGTTTAAAACCCTGCATTTGCACTTGTTTCCCACCTTTCCTGTAACTAGTCTAGTCAGATACAGATTTGCTGTATCCATGACTGTTTTATAAGCTTTTGAGCCTCCCCAGACCTTTCTGTGTTGGAGGGAAGCCTTCTAACTTCTCAGTGGGAGTGGTGAGCACTAGGTAGCCTATCTACCACAAGAGGAGCAGTTTCTGGCCCAGAAATTGTAGTTTATTGTCTGATTGGGCAGTTTTTTCATCCCTTTCAACTTTCTGGTTTAAAAGCCTGCATTTGTGATTGTTTCCTGCCTTTCCTGTAACTAGCCAAGTCCAGATACAGATTTGCTGTATCCAGGACTGCTTGTAAGCTTCTGAGCCCCCCAGACCTTTCTGTGTTGGAGGGAAGCTTTCTAGCTTATCAGTGAGAGTGGTAAGCACTAGGTAGCCTATCTAGCCTACAGATTTGCTGTATCCAGGACTGTAAGCTTCTGACCAGTACAAAAATGTCTGCTCTTCAATTTTTTTCCTTAGATCTGCTAGTTTTCTCCTCTCCTGTACTTTTACTATTCGTCTAGCACTTTACCAGACTTCTTGTAGCAATTATTGTAGCACACAAAAGTGCTACCAGCACTAAACATTCTACAAGGAAACAGCTCCAGTACTTATTATTAATACCCACCCCTCCAAGCATGTCTAAAGGTCAGTTCCCTGTGCTTTCGACTATTAACCTGGTGAACATGGGCATCCAGAGGCAATGTAGCAACTGCCTCATGTACACTGACAACCCCCTCCTCTTACCTCCCAACACTCAGACTTGCGAGAGATGCACTTATATATCCAAATTGGAAGCCACGCACTCTCCAGCCAAGACCGGAATAGCTGGTCAAGAGGAGATGGTCAGCACTTGCACCATACTACATGGAACACATAGCCCTCCAGAACACACACCAGCACTGCCTTCACATAAAAACACAAACCACACATCCAGCTTTGTGGAGGCTCTCTACAGAAATCTACGCAAACAGCAGAGACCTCCAAGGCAGAAACGCGCTCGACCAGAACAACACAACACTAATCACAAGACACATAACTCTCCTGAACAGTGTGCCACTAAACCAAAGCCCCTAAGGCAAAACAGCATGTCCAACACAATAGTCATAGGTGACTCGATAGTGAGACACACTGATGTCTGACTCACTAGGTTGAATAAGGAGAAAGTAACAGTCAGCTGCCTGTCAGGTGGCAGGATCCACCACATAAAGCACACACTCAGGTCCCTCAACAACAGGTACAAATATGACTCTTTTCATTGTACATGTGGGTGTGAATGACATGTGGACGCACCTCCCTGGACTACATGAAAAGAGACATAGAGGAGCTC
The DNA here is from genome assembly GCF_019279795.1 of Protopterus annectens. NCBI lineage: Eukaryota > Metazoa > Chordata > Ceratodontiformes > Protopteridae > Protopterus > Protopterus annectens. Next base: position 399,769,576 of record NC_056745.1, on the reverse strand, counting down.
TCAGATTATGTAGCCCAGGAGGGCATGACCCTAGCCCTGAGCAGCCTCCTACCATCACCCAGAATGATACCACAGTACAAGCAGAAAATGATTGATTTCAACAATTAGCTAAGTTTCTGGTGTCATTCTAAGGGGATCCAGTGTCTGTCTGCCTGGGATGACATGACTGACAGACTTTGATGCTTTGCCAGAGATGGTCTGCATCTATCACTCCTGGGCTTAAGGATTCTGTCCAAGGCTCTTGCCACCCCTATAGTGCCTTTTTTAGGTGGTGTTCCAAAGACCAAATTACCACCATAACAGCTACAAACAAATGCAATCTGGGGGTCATGCTGCTCAATGCTAGAAGTCTAAATTTCAAAATGCACTCACTTGAAGCACTCCTTAAAATGGAGTACATCGACATTTGTGCTGGAACAGAGACCTGGTTCAAGGTAGCAGAAAGCACCCATGCACTACCAGGCTATAACTCATTCCACACCTTTCGGCCCCAGAACTTGGACTGAAGCTCCAAAGGTGGTGGTGTTTCCATATTCATAGATGATGTGCACACCTCCAGGATGGTAGTCCAACATAATGCTTCAGAGATACTTCAGGTGCAGCTAACATTGGTCAAGACAGTGATTCAGGTCGTAGCCTGCTATAGGTACCCAACCATGTCCCAAGACTTGCACTCCATGTTCCTAAGCACCCTGGAGAATATTAGGGTTCAACCTAACACTCTCATACTGGGTGACTTCAACTACCTCTTCATTAACTGGGAAAACTACTCGTGCACCAGTACACTTGCCCAACGTTTCCTGGAATTCATTAATTCCAATGCTCTGGACCAGCTCATTCTTACCCCCACTAGAGGTAACAACATCCTTGACCTGGTCATTACTAACATGGGTGACCATTGCTCTACACCAATAGTCAACTCTTTCCTGGTTAGATCTGACCACAAACAAATCACCTTGGAAATTTGCATCCCCCCTCTGCAAAGGTAACCATCATGAAAAACTTCTCCAAAGCTAACTTTTGGCTCCTAAAAACAGAGGTAGTTAACTTCACAGCACCCATGCAAATGAAGAGTAGTTGCATGACCACTGAATTATGATCATCAATGCACTGTACGAACACGTACAAAAATGCATGGTTTTTGCCATACCCAATAGAACCAAGATGCTCTCCTCCAAAAAAAGGAAGCCAATTTGGTGGCCCCCTGCCATAAACAAAGTCTACAATAGAAGGAGGAAACTGATATGGAATAAGGTGAAGTCCCAAGATTGGAGAAACTCCCTTATCAGCCTCAACAAAAAGTTGAGATCCCTCATCAAATCCTGTAAAGCTAGCTATGAAAACAGAATTCCAGCAGATAGTACAGAAAACCAAAAGGCCTTCTATTGTTATGTAAAGAATCTCCATGGCAATACGCAGATTTGCTCTGAGCTATTGCACAATGGTACCTCCTATACTGAGCCAACAGATATTGCCAATATACTGGCCGACAGATTCAGTGCCAACTTTATCCCTCTCTCCCCACCAAAGGACCAATCACAATACCAGTAGAATGCCAGGCACCCAGTATTACTGCTGCACAGGTTAAAACAGCACTGTCCAAGGCCAAGAAAGCAGCTTCTATGGGACCTGACAATATCTCTGGCTGTGTTCTACATGAACTACAGAGTGAACTTGCACCTCATCTGTGTGCCATGTTCAATCACAGCCTCACCTCAGGCTTTTTCCCTACTGAATGGCACACTGCTACAGTCATCCCTCTCCACAAAGGAGGAGCGACTACAGACCCTGGGAACTATCGCCCCATTCGCTTGACGAGTCTGATATGCAAAGCTATGGAATGCATCATCATGGACCTAATAAACAAGGATATAGGGAATCTCCAATCTCTGGATTCCACACAGTTTGGTTTTGTGAAGGGTAGATCATGCCCACTCATCCTGGTCAACTTCTTTGAGTCAGTCACCACAGCTGTGGATGAAGGCAAGGTGATTCATACAGCCTACCTTGATCTAGCCAAGGCCTTTGATACTATTCCCAACTCAGGAATCGTAGAAAAACTCACTAAGCTAGGCATCAACCCCTATATCACTAGGTGGGTTGCAAATTGCCTCACAGATAGAACCCACAGTGTGAAAGTAGCTGACTCCAAGTCAGACTGCCGACCAGTCATGAGTGGAGTCCCACAGAGTTTGGTCCTGGGTCCTTTCCTGTTTGGTATCTACTTCTCTGAAGTCCAGGCCAACACAAAGGGACTCTGGCTAACAAAGTTTGCAGATGATTGCAAGTTGGGAGCTATTATTAACTCCCCAAGTGATGTTGACATACTACAGAAAGGTGTCACTGAGACCAACGACTGGCCAAAAAATGTGTCGTCATCCCCTTTGGGAAAAACCCAGTTCCCATGAATTACCACATCGATGTTAGTCCACTGAACAGAGAAGGCATTATAAGAGATCTGGGAACACAGGTTGACAGTAACCTCTCTTTTGACCACCACATTGCCACTGTGGTCAGAAAGTCCTTCTATGTGGCACATCTCATTACTAAGTGTTTTTGCATCCAGGAAGAAAGAGGTCATTGTCTCCCTCTACTTTTCCCTCATTAGGCCGATCATTGAGTACAATGCCCCATTTGGTATGTACCTCACTAGACACCTGCAACAACTGGAGAGGCCGCAAAAGTACCTCACAAAGAGGATCCTAGGCCTTAAACACTTGTCCTATATGGACAGACTCAAAAAACTCTAACTATTCTCTGTCTCATATCGCCTACTTAGAGGTGATCTCTGCTTGACTTACAAAGGCATGTCTGACCCAGTTCTGTTAGAAATGCTACATCTAAAGAAATCCCAATCCCTCCGCACCACATGCTCCAGAGACCTCAAATTCATTACCACAATCAACAGAACAAGCTGGAGGGACAGGTTCATAACCCAGAGACTGCCCATGCTATGGAATAGACTTCCCATACATGGCAAACAGAGCACCTCACTGGTCCTCTTCAAGAGAAATCTTTTTTTTTTTCAAAAACATTTTTATTTTGTTTTCATTATAAACATATGCAAATGTACATATGACAAATACAATAAAACAATAACAAAACTATTTACAATATTTACATTCATCCATGATAAACAATCATTTTATCCATGAGACGTTATTAGTATTTGTTCAAAAGGTTTTCCAATTTTTGCCATGCTGTTTCTTTATGAGTAATGTTACGAGTTCTATAACACATGGTTTTCAGTTCTTTTTTTACAAACAACTTTTGCTAAATTAATAAAATCTTTAAACATCAAATCTTGTTTACTTTTCCATTTCAAAGTAATAACTTTTTTGGCCATTGCAAGAATTGACCGGAGTAACTGAATCTGAGATTTAGGTATTACATTAGGTAGTGGAACACTGAACAGGATTAGCGAGTTAGAAATATGACAGTTATCAGACTATAAAGCATTTACAAAATATCTGAAGTCTTTCCAGTATTGGACATTTCTACATTCAATGAACATGTGAACCTAGCTGGCCTCTAGTAATTCATCACATTTTCAACATTTACTTTCACTGTTTTTGAGTATAAGATTTATTTTATGTGGAGTATAGAAACTCCCATTCATAAATTTCCATGTATGCAATCTCCAGTATAATGAAAAAGTGGTACCATATGTAGAATTCAATAGCATTTTTTTTGGATTCATCATATATTTGTTCTTTATTAATCTTTACATAGTAATTCCAAAAATCTGAATAAAACATTAAAGTGTCTTCTCTTAGTATTTTATAGATAGGTGAGATACTTAATTTTTGATTATCTGTCTTTTGAAGACACCTAATAAAAAGCTGAATCAAACTAGGTATAAATTCAGTCTCTAGGTTGATTGATACTCTCATTTTGTTTTCTATAAACTATCGTAAAGAGTGTATAAACAACCAACTGTCTTGACTATTATCAAAACTACATAAAAGAGAGTTTAGTGGTTTAATACTCTTATTTTCAATAAACTGATTCCAGAATATCAAGTTTTTTTTCCTTTAATTTTAGCATCGCATTGATGTTGAAAGAAACTAGGCAATCAGGGGAGTATGCTATAGGGAATATACGAAATAGAAATTGTTTAATGTTGTAATTACGATCAATTATATTTTTAAAGGTATTAAATATTTGATTAATGCCATAAGAAAAATGATCAAACTTTTTATTAAATAAACACAATTCATGTAAAAGCCAATGAACTCTACTTATTCCATATTGTTCCTTAAATTGATTTTCTATAGTTCTGGCATCAGTTATATGACTCTCGTGTATTGTTTTCCAGACAGATATATAGGTAGGCATGATCCAGTGTAATATTACATTAATTGTAACTGATTTGGAATAAAGATCTAAGCTAGGGAATGCTATCCCATTACTGTTCTAAGCTCTAATGTGCCATTTATATGCAATCCTAGGTTTTAAGGGGAACCATAAAAATTTAAGTAGCATGGAATCTAATTTTTTAAATAAGTTTTTGGGAGGGGGTAGGATCAATGACTGTAAATAAAACAACATTTTAGGTAAAATTATCATTTTAATTAAAGAGACCCTATCCTCCATTGTGAAGAGCATTTTATTCCATCTTTTGATTAGTTCACTAATGGTGGTTATTAAATTATTGTAGTTTAGTTTAATAGACTATTTCCATGTACTCTTTATACTGACACCCAAATATTCTAATGCATCATTCCCCCAATTAAACAGGCGATTCTCTCTTAGATTTTTGTTGATCTTTTTGTTAATTAGTGATATTTTGGATTTATTATAATTAAATTTAAGCCCTGAAATTCTTTCAAACTTGCATAAGGTATTTATAACATCATGCAAAGAACCATCAATATCTTTGAATGTTAACAAGCTTCCCTATTAAATAAACAAAGTTTCAAAATGTCGAATGCCCCTTTATCGACACCTAAATGTCAAAACACCCAAATCCCAAACAAATGGAACAGTAGGAAAAAAATTGCTGGCCACAAAAAAAACAACAACAAAAAAAAACAAACCCAAAATAAAGTGGGCTGCTTCACCCCCCCCGCCACACACACACACCATACTTAAAATATACCAACTCTGAGATCGCACCACAGTGGAGGAAATGGCAAAGTCCCGAAAATGTTGCAGTGATTTTTTTTTCCCTAGGAAAAAAAATCGCTGTTCCGTGTCTTCTGGATTTGGCCTTTTCGACAATCATCTGTTGATAAAGTGGCGTTCAACATTTCGGACATTCGCTCAACTAATAGGGAACCCATTAACAATGTATCATCAGCAAATAATTGTATCTTAGGATAATAGTCCTTATTAATTTGAAAGCCTTTTATGTTTTGCTTGTTTCTGATATATGTAGCAAAAGGTTCCAGTGAAAGAGCAAACAATAATGGTGAAAAATGACAACCTTGTCTATTTTCCCTGAGGATTTCTAGTGGTGAGGACAGACATTATCCAAGTTTCACATAAGCTTGTGCCCCACTATACATTTTCCTTAATTAGTTGACAAAATCTGAGGAGAATTCAAAACTAATCAGAATTCTTTGTAGACAAGACCAGCTAATAGAATCAAAAACCTTTTCTATGTCTGGGCTGATAATAGTCAGTTGTTTTTTGTATTTGCATGCTATGTCTATTAATGATAGCAATTTAATAATGTTATCTTGCACTTTTCTATGAAGAATGAACCCTGTCGGATCATTATGTATTAGATCAGGTAATATTTTCTTTATCCTATTAACTAATATTGTCATGAAAATTTTATACTCAGTGTTTAGTAACACAATTGGCCTATATGAATCACAAGTTTTGGAGTCCTTACCTTGTTTTCATATGGGGGATAATTGAATATTTCCACAATAGGGGTGTTATACATTTTTGCTTAACCATAGTAAAGGCACTCATCATTTTCTTTATTATATATTCAGGAAAAATCTTATATAGTTCAGGAATTATTCCATCCAGTCCTGGAGGTTTATTATCTTTTAATTTTTTGATTTGCTCTTTCACTTCTGTTAGTGTTATTTGTTTATTTAATATATTATTTTGTTGCATTGACACCTTAGTTGTTATATTTCCATGAATAAAAGTATTTATTAGATTATCTGTCTCCAAAAGTGGTCTGTTATTATTTATATCTTTATAGTAGTTTTTGAACACTTCCAATATGCCCATTAATTAGATGTACTCTTAACTGAACCATCACTTTTATATTTAATCTCATTAATAAGATTTTGATTGTTTATTTTTTTGGATCTTACCGCTATTTTATGTAGATATTTGGAATTTACAGCATAAGATTGTAATTTCAATTTTTCCAGGTTTGTGGCTGCCTTATGATTCAGAACGTCTAAGTATTTTTGATTTAACTTAGTAATTTCATTATGTGCTACTTTGTTATTTGCTTGTGCATCCATTTTTATCTTGTCTATGTTTTTTTGTAAGACTAAACATTCTTTGTCCCACTCTCACTTTTTTTAAGGTACCAAGATTTTATTCTAATATATATATATATATATATATATATATATATATATATATATATATATATATATATATAAACTTTAAAGGTGTCCCATAGAATAGTATCAGTCACTTCACCATTATCATTTGTTTCCATAAACATGTCTATTTCTTTCATTATCCATTCCCTAAAGTCATTTAACTTAGTTATGTAAGCAGCAATTTATTTATTTATTTTATTTTATTTTATTTTACATTTGTTGACCAGGCTAGTCTAGATGGATACATGTCCATTTTCAGTAGAGGCCCAGGGAGAAAAGCTCCAAGAAATCATACATAGTTAAAACAGAAGTTATTACAGATATTATAAAACAGCAAGTATTACAAAAGCTAATTATAATAAAAAATATATATATATATATATATATATATATATATATATATTTTTTTTTTTTTTTTTATCCCCCCTCCTCCCACCCACAGGTACATACAAATTGCAAAACACTTAGTGATTACATGATCAGGTGCAAGATACATATATGTTGTATAATAGTATTTTAAAGAATATGTAAATGGAAGAAAAGAAAGGATGTAGGGTGAGGTATAGAGGATAGGAAAATAATTAGTCTGGGTTAGTACAGGAGCATAGCCAGTGTTTATTGAATTATAGTTTTAGGTTCTTTTTAAAAAGTGAGAGAGAAGACTGAGAAGTGATTTCTGATGGTAGTTTATTCCATATTTTTCCAACAGCGTTCGAGAATAAGGATTCACCTGCTGAGTTGTTGGGTTTAGTAGTATTGATCAGTAGTTTGTTTGAGGAGCGTAGATTTTTCAGATTATTATAAGATGTAATTAGGGTAGAGAGTATTGGGGTGTTGCTAGGTTGATACAGGGACTTGTGGATTATTGTAAGCTGGTGAAGTTGGAGCTGGTTAAGTAGTTCTAGCCAGTTTAGATGTCGTAAATTTAGGCAGTGATGGGTTCTAAAAGGAGAGCCTGTTGCAAGGCTACCATATATATTCTCTGTAGAAATCTTAAATCATCTGTATGTGTAGTTAATGTAAATTTTATAGCATTATGGTCCAAAACTGGACAAGTCATTATAGATACGTCACTTATTTTAGAGTCTATATTATTTGATACAAAGACCTTATCAATGTTTGTTTGTGTACCAAACCGGTATGAATAGTGAGTATAGAATAAGGAATAATGATCTGTTAGACCATGTATATCTTTAAGGTTCATCTGGTTTGTAAAGTCATTTAACTTCTTGGCTTGAGATGTTAGTTTTATTTTACCATTTTTAGAAGTATCATTGCCTGATAATAGGCAGTTAAAATCAACTGTTGCTATAATTTCCCCTTTTCATTTAAAGTAATCAGGTCCACATATTTGTCAATATATTTAGTACTAAGCCCTGGTATCCAGTATGCATTAATCAAAGTATAATACTTCCTGTTGATTTCCAGAATAACTATGCTTAGCATCTCATCTTTATCTGAAATTGTATCTATAATTCTTGACATAGTATAAGTATTTTTCCATAGAATAAGAGTGCCCCTTCTCTTAGTCTTAAAACATGAATCAGCCAGAATGGTATAGCCATTGAATGAGTATTTTTGTAGATCTCTTTTTAATAGATGGGTTTCCTGTAAAAAGATGATTTGGGCTTTATGTATTTTGATATATTTAAGCAAACCAGCTCTTTTGACATTGGTGTTCAAACCATTAATATTTAATGATAAACATTTATAAGCCATTGACTATAATGTGTATGTTATTACTGACTGAAAGACCTTTCTTTCATGTTGAATTGAAAACTACTGAAAACGTACTTATCATGGATGCATAATGTGTATTAAGCACTACTTTCAAAAACCCAAAATTATTTACAAACACGTGCATGAAACATAAAGTTTCTGGTTTAGTTAAAAACTTAACTAAACCATTCATCCACCACCTCTCTAATACCAAATGACACAAATTATCCATCTCTGCTTAGAATATAGTATAAAAACAAAAAAGAAAAGCATCATGAAAGCAACTAAAGAAATCTGAATCCATAAAATATACATGAAAATGAGAGTGTCCAACATATCTGAAGCTATATGAATATGTTACATGTGATAATGGCACCTCTAATACATAGATATGCCAGAAATACACATCAGATCAAAGTATGTATAAACATTAGAAGCTGAAGGTTAAGAAGATTATCATTATTTCCAGGACTTTTCAAGAAACATCAGATAATTTAACCATTTTGTCAGTCATCTATCTAACATTTTTCATGTAAGGATCTCTTAAATATATATATATGACACTTATTACAACATAACTATTACATTTTGCAATTATACACATTACTCATATGTATTAACAATATCTATGTTGACGTATTTCATCAGGAAGGGGGAGAGAGAGTGAGAGAGAGAGAGAGAGAGAGAGAGGAAAGGGGCCTCACAACCCTCTGTTTAGTTACTAAAGGTTTAGTTATATGTTAATATGCATGAGTTTTCTAATGCAGCTCCTAGTTCACTTGATGTCATTTAGTTACTAATAGTGTCATTGAATCTGCAGAATGTATGCATCTATAAGAGAACACAGGCATTTTCAAAGAAGTTAAACACTTTTCTCAGAACTAATTATTTACCATTTAAAGTATCTAGTGAAGGATAACAGACTTTAAAGAGAAAAGGGTTCTAAGTACAACTATTTAACAAGTTCAAAAGGTCAAATGATGTCATCATTGTTGTTTCCTCAAGCTGCAGCTTCATAAACTTGTTAACAAGTATCTAAATAGGCTCATGTACAACAGAAGTTGTATCTAGTGAAGAAAAAAGCATTTTCAGTGGGAAATTCAGATCTTAAAGCTTTTAGAATTTACAGAAAGCAAAAAAAAAAAAAACACTCAAGCTGCCTTGTCAGTGCATGTCATGAATCTCCCCAATGAGATCAGTCACACAGACCACCAGTTTCCTCACAAAACATCAACATCATAAAAAAAATAACCCTTTTATACAAAAACAGCTACTTAGAAGTAACAACAACTGCCTCAAATCAGAAATCATATTATAACATTTCAGTCATTCACCCATCAGTTAACCAGGCCAGCGAGAGAGAAAAAAAGGAACCTAGTATATATATATATATATATATATATATATATATATATATATATATATATATATATATATATATAAAACTTATACTTAGCTATCTATAAAACACCATTAATGTTTAAATGTATCTAAACAAAGAGTCTAAAAAAATCTAGTTAGAAACACTAATCAAGTCAAATTATACTTTTACTGAAGAATTAGAAGACATACATAATTTGTAGCAATTTAAAAGGGAAAAGTATGTAAAGTGCTTATAAATGGGAAAAGAGAAGAAAGGAAAATTGGTAACAAAAAAGAATAGGAAGAAATAAGAGAAAGAGAGAGAGAGAATGTTATTTAAATACTTAGTACTATATGTAATTAGAAGAAGTAGCTTTAGAAAGGAAAAGAGAAAGTTAATAATAAAAATGGTTTACATTACCTTACAGCATAGGGACTTTTCAGAATCAAATATATTATGATTCATAAAACAAAGCATTTAAAATTCGAAGGAATTTATTCATTTGTCCTTTAGTTTCTTAGTTTTGTGTGCTCCTTCCTTCACAGACCATTCATTTTTTGTTGCCTGTCTCTTCAAACTCTGAGATGACCATTCCATTTCTTCTATGTCCGACAGTATTTTCATCTTTTGGATAAATTCTACTGCTTCTTGTAGGGCATCAAATATCTTCATTCCTTCTGGTAAGGTGATTTTTATTCTTGCAGGAGAAAGAATTTGAGCTTTAATATTGACTTTTTTCAAGGACTTAATTAGAGGAACACACTCCTTTCTTCTGGATATGACTGTAGAGGTGTAGTCATTGTCAAAATGAATAACTTTTTCACCCATTTGATAGGGGAATTAGTCCAAGCTGATTTCAGCACTAAGTCCTTGTCTTGTGAGGAAAGAAATCTAACTATTATAGACCTGGGGTTAGATGAACTCAGAGATGAAGCTGGATTTGCCAGGGACCGATGAGACCTCTCAATTCCAAAAGAGAGGGATTCAGGCACATTTAGTGCTGATGAAAACCAGTTATTGAGGAACTGAATCATGTTGACACCCTCTTCTTTCTCAGGAATTCCATATATTCTTATGTTATTCCTTTTTGATCTACTTTCAAGGTCTTCCAGTTTCTCAATCAGCCTGGTGTTTTGTTTCAGAAGAAATTCATTGTGATGTTCATTTTCTGTTACTCTAGTATCTAGGTCAGTCACTGTTTACTCTAAGGCAAGAATCTGTTCAGATTGTTCTTTTACTATTCCATTTAGAAGTTCCAGTTGTTTACTGCATTCTTGATGATAATACCCATTTTGTTTTAAATTTGTCCATTTTTAGTGACAGTTCTTGGATGTTTGTTATTATAAGATGTAGTTCTTTCTTCACTGCACTCTCCTGGTGTGGGCTCTTCACTCATGTTTTGTTTTAGTGACAGTTGGATGTTTGTTGTTATAAGAAGATGTTCTTTCTTTTTTTCACTCTCTCCTGGTGTGGGTTAGTGACAGTTCTTGGATGTTTGTTATTATAAGATGTAGTTCTTTCTTCACTGCACTCTCCTGGTGTGGGCTCTTCAAGTTGTTTATCTTGAGATCTCCAGTAGAAAACTTCTTAACAGGAATAATTAAAACATTCTCTTGACTATGTATTAATTTTTAGAAAATAATAAAGAGTCTATGTTAATCTAACTTTTAGTATACATTTAGTTAGAATTTTCTAAAAATTAAAGTATATTGTCAGGATATTAAAATCTAAGCAGAGGTATGGATTTCTGCTGCTATCAGACTGGCATCTTGGCCATGCCCTCCTTCAAGAGGAATCTTGATGAGTGGATGGGAAATAGAAAATACATCCCGGAGATCACTCCAGTGGCTTTACTCGACAGAGGCACTGGGGACTAAGGTCGGGTGGCACGATGACAAGGTAATCCTATGGGCTGGGCTTGTAAAGGCTCCAGGGCCATTAGCCTAGTACACACCTATGAACCTATGAACTTCCAGATGTCTGGGACAGTAGATTCTTGAATTGATCCATTAAGTGGAATAGAGATGGGGTAGGCTATGGAGTCTGTGCCAAGCTTAAGAAAGAAGGGAGGTAGGTTATCAGAAGAGGGTGAACATGGTTCAAGTTTAAGTAGAAGTGATTTTATGTAGGCAATGGGGACAGGTTTGAGAAAAAAGGGGGGTTTATTGGTAGTGGTAGAAGAAGTTGTAGAGGGATTGTTGTTTTGGTCCATTTGGGTTAGTTTGCAGATAGAGTTGATGAAATAACAGTTGAGAATGGTGGCAGTTTCTTGTGGATTGTTGTTAGGGTAGGGGTTAGGAGTAGAAGGATTACCAGGGTGAAGGATTTTGTTGATGGTGTGCCAGAATTTTTTTTGGTTGGAATAGTAGTTGCTCTGTGCATTATGATAGTGCTTTTTCTTGTCTTTGTTGATTACCTTGTATTTGTATTATGTTCTTGATTTTGCCTCATATTTTTGTTCTGTTACTTGAATAAAGTTTGATTTTTGTATTTATTTCTTATTGTTTAGAAACAGCATGTTGATGCAAAATGTATTGCTCTATTATTTTTTTAAGTCAATTAGTATTAAATTTAAAATGGGATGGCTGCAGTGGTGCACCGGTTAGTGTTGTCGCCTCACAGCAAGAGGCTCTCCGGTTCAATCTTTGGCTGGGGTGTCTTCTGTGCAGAGTCTGCATGTCCTCCCTGTGGTAGTGTGGGTTTCCTCTGGGTGCTCTGGTTTCCTCCCACATTCCCAAAGACATGCTGCAAGTGGATTGGACATGCTAAAATTGGCCCTAGGTGTGAGTGTGTGTCTTCAATGGAAGGTTGGGCACCAGGCTGGCAACTCAACACTGTAAAACTCCACTGCTAATCATGAGCAGACAAGGTGATCTGCTGTGGCGACCCCTTACAGGGAAAAGCTGAGAGAGAGAGTATTATATTTAAAATATTATCTGAATTTATGCCTAAGTATCTTCATTGTTGTTGGCTTTGTCTCTTAAGCAAAGAAGTCAAGAAATATGGGCAAATGCGCACACACACACACACACACACACACACACACACACACACACACACACACACACACACACACACACACACACACACACAGACACGTCCTTCTAATTAACTGCATTAGTTTTAGTTTCCCTTGCTCACTAAACACAGGTTTTTAAGTGCCACTAATATTGAGGGGGAAGTAAATAGCAATGACAACTCCTTGTAGCTGCTATTGCAGTTACTTTTGTTATTTTTTTAACTGTTTGCTAAACAGTTGTATTTAATGATCAACTACAATTCTCAGTCTGTGCTTCATGGGGGCTTACTAAACTGACAAGAAGCTGCAGACTTGATACCAAGGTCTCCTTGCACATTAATGCCCTGTTGAAGAATGCCTGCTTTCTACAAGGATTTTGTGGATGAGTTCTGCCCATTTTCTAAACTGTATTATGTGAGTTATGCAGTACATGATTGAATACCATGTGAACCATCTGCACCTTGTTGATGTTCCAGAAGATTGGAACTCTTGGCAATCTCGTCTGCATTCAATCTACTTAGTTACAACAACTCTTCTAAATAAGGATGTGTCTGATGTTGCTTCTAGCTTTATTTATTTATTTATTTACACACATCTCTATGTATATAGTGTGCATGTCTGTATGTATGAATGCATGTATGTAGCTACATATGTATGCATTTATGTCTTCATAGTTTGTGCAGAGAATTAAGGATATGAGATGTTAAGTGGTTAACAAGCATTTTATTGTAGTCCAGGGTTTGATTCTCTCAGTCCTGATTTGCCTACTGTGTGACTGTGAGCAAGACACTTAACCAGGCAGTCTCCTAGGTCCATTGTAAAAAGGACATCTGTGTCCAGTGAGCTTCTCTGTTTAACAAATAAAAAACGTTATGTGTATGTTAACTGGAAAGTGGACTGATACTCAAGGACCAATTTCAGACAAAGCCTATGAGATACAAAACTGAAAGACAGATACAAAAATTGAAGAACATTATAACTCCTGTAGCTGTTATATTGCACTGCCTGCAAAGTATTATATGCAAATACAGAGACATACAAAATACATTGTTCATCATGCTGAGACACCTAAAACAGGGAAGAATAGAACTTTAATCTCAGTAATTTCTTTAGCAATATCACCACAATCATATGGTCCAGACATCGCAATCAACCTTCACGCCACAGTTAAAATTAAGCTGGAGGCATGCTATAATAAGGTTGCAAAATTTGCCACCAACATTCAGTACTGCAGCCACTACCGTATTGCCCTTAAGGCTTCGAATTGCTTCACCACTTAGAGCTTATCTCCAGTCACAACGTTGTTTACAAAACCAGTGACTGCCCTGCCTTTAATCTTATTCTCCATTCCTATCACCCTAATGGACTACTTTGATCTAATGAATAACATCTTCTCAGCATATATAAACCCCATAAATCCTCTGTCAAAAGTCTCTTCTCATACTCTGTTGCTAAAAAATTCTATCCCTCTCCAAATTAGATCTACCTCTAACCTTTCCAATTTCAAACTACTACTAAAATACTGCCTAAATAAGACCTGGCTCTGAGTTTGCACTACCCCAGGCTGAACTATTCCCCACCTCCTTGTGCCACCAGCACACTTTGACTATGTTCAGAGAGAAGGAATTAGTACAATCTATTTCTTAGACAAAAATCAAATATATTTTCCCTAGGCTGTATTATCAAGTCATCTCTGTTCCAAAGAGTGCACTCTTTGTGTTTAATGTCATCTCTGTGAACTGCAACTTCTGAATATCTATTGACGGTGTTCTTTTTCAGCTTGTTATATCTGTATAATAATAATAATAACTATTTGCACTATGAATGTAAAGGTTCACACCATATGAAATGAAGCCAATTTTTTACTTAGTTATTATGTCATTCTTCTGCATTAGGCTTTATAATAACTTTATTTAACTGTAACCATATTATGTCAATGTGGAGTTTTTCCTCCCTGGGCCTCCACTGAAAATGGGATATTATCCCAGTTGGACTTTCCTGGTAAACAAATGTCAAATAACATAAATAAATAAATTAATGGTGAAATTCTTGTCTTTAGCATTAGAAATCTTGCCCTTGTGAATCAGGCATTAATTTCCCACTAACAGAGCATCTCATCTAACACAGCCTCTATAAAGCAAAAAAAAAAAGAGATATTGATGTGATATTGATTGGAAACTTCTGTTTGTACATGGGATTCAGTATAGATTTATGTTTCCCACATTTTCACAATTTAGATATAAAGACATTTCTTTTTTTTTCATTTTAGTCTTCTAAGGATGCTACAAAACAAACTTGACAGCCTTGAATCTTTTCCAGTAACCCTAAGCCGTGAGTACCTCAAGCTCAGGAATATTCTCTTAATAATATGTAGATATCGATATCATTGTTAATATTTTAGTTTATTTTGTATTTGGGTATGCTTTGAGTTTTGGGGGTAGGGCCTGTTACAACTTGGAGACTATGAGCAGGAGTCCAGAAAAATAGGGCTATTATTGGCTAACTTGCATGTGTCTAAATGGCTCAGTTTTAATGCAGATGCAAAAAGCATCTAGTGACAGTTGTGTCCTCAGGTGGTCCATATATCACGTATCTCTCAACTGTCCAAAAGTTTGCCACATATATTTAACACATCCCTGATAAAATACACTGAAGTTTACAGTCATTCAGTAATGCGAGACAAATACTTTCATACATTAATGATTTGAAAGTGCATACAGATGCAAGCCCAGACTTTTTAAATGACTTAGAGTAATATTTAAAAGCCTTCTCTGACTTTGGCAAGTTTTCCCCCCATTATGTTTGCTTTGTGCGGAAGTGTCAAACAAGGGTACTGAGAGATATGATAGCCCTCCTCCACACACATTCATAGATTCATACACACACACACACACACACACACACACACACACACACACACACACACACACACACACACACACACACTACCAAACACATAAGCCCATTCATTTTCCTTGCCCCACGTCTTGCTGAACTTTGCTGCAGTTACTTGCACCATGACTTCTTCCACAGAAGTCAATTGGTGACTGTGGTCTTTTTGGAGAGTTTATTTTCTTGGCTGGCATGGTAATTTATGCAGCCAAGAAAGTCCCTGAGTGGCTTGTCATTGTAAATGGGTGGCCGTATGCATTTCCAGGGGAGAGCACATGGTGAATTAGCACTGCCTCATTATTCTATAGCATGACTGGTGGGGCAGTCCAACACACTGATTTCTCTGACCATGGAAAATATTGTAGTGGACCTGTCTCTGAATCGGAAAGGATTACCACAAGGGGTTAGCCATTTTGTGGTAGGGATTACCAGTCATGGCATTCCTTTCTAAATCCCGGTCAGTGTCATGGATCTATTTTGATTTAGTAGTACATCAACACAACTTAATTCAGTTAACATAAATGAGCTCAACCACTACATTAGGGGTAATTATTTATCAGAATACTTGGCTATTTCTATTACTTTCTTATAAGAAGACCATCTTTCTACAGAAAAAAAATATTGTCCTCATTAATAGGAAGTATGTTCATTGCAATATTATTTCATAAAAAAACCCTTTTGGGAAGAAGATATTTTATGTGTAACAATGTATGCATATTTTGACTCAGAATTTACAGGACTGGGTATTACTTTGATGACAGGCGAATGATAGGCCTAGACGATAGGTATGGATTTGAAAAAAAAAAACAGTTTTGTTTTGGATTTCTCTGAAGACTTTCCTTCATTGCAGGCAAATTTTGTTATTTTAGTTGGTGATTTCAATACAATATTAGACAGCACATTAAATAAGCAGTACAGTATAAATGGTCATATATCATGGCATTCTTTTTTTTTCAATAATTTTTCTTTTTCTTTTACAATTATATATGACACACAAAACAATTCGATCTTTACAACATGACCATAGGAGTATGTTATACATTAGTGTTAATACCATAAAGTGTAGGTCATACAACACAATTATTTACACTATTTACACAGACGCTTTCACCATTAGCTCAATTGTTATACAAAACAACACATACACCCCGGGATTCATGAAGCTTGCGTCAGGTGCAGGTGTAGCGTCGGTGTTCCAACACCAAATATGGCCGGCGAGCGATTCAGGTATGAGCTGCTCCCACGTGCACTACCTGCGTATGCTACGCCCACACAGCTCCCGGGCCCTGTATGCTAATTAACCCATGTGCAGCAGTGTAGCATGCAAATGAAGGTATGTAGCGATCCAGGAAGTGGTGCAGGCATAGTGTAAGCATGCAGAAATGTAAACCGTAAAAAAACAGTTTACATTTTTGCAAACATAAAATCGGAGCCATGACAGCTGACCAAACACATGTATTATATTGTTAATATATGCCAATGGCTAAATATATAGCCATTGGCATAAAAAAACATGTACAAAATATAAAATTAACATTTAATATTTATATTGGCACTATTGCGAAGTGGAAGCGCAGGGCAGCGGCGCGCAAACGGGATTGCAAGGAAAATAGAAACATATAGAATAAAACTTCAATGTAACACATATCATGATTTCCCCATAGTAATGAATGTCAAGCATGCTACACCACACATGACGCAAGGGTTGCTAAGGGGCTGCGACAGTGTTATGCGTGGTAGCTAGGAATTAGTAGGCAATGCCGTGCAAATGAGAGGCGTAATAGTGAATCACAGATTCCCCGCTGGTGTAAGGATGCACCTCACAGTGTAGAGTTATAACACCGAGGTGTCCCCCTGAGATAAAGATGACATCAAAAGAGGGGTGTGTCACCTTTGCTGTAAGCACATTGGAGCATTGCTAATCTGGTTTGCCCAGAGCTAAACAAAGTTGCAGGATAGGGATGTGTTGAACAGGCTATAGCTTTGCTTAGCTGAGAGTACACAAGGTAACCGAGTATGAATGTGAACGGAGATGAAAACGTGCTTAAACCCGGTAAATGGGTTTGCGTGGCGCGCACCGGAGCTGAAACAGGAAGGATATAGGAAAGAAATAAAGAAATGCTGCAGCAGGGAAATTGGAGTACAAATGACTAAGTAACACCTAGGAACCTACAGTGGGCCATTGACAACAGCTAACAAGGCTGCAAGCAGCTACCTGCAGAACAGGAAAAGGGAGGGGCTGTACTGCAAAGAAAACAGTAAAGTGTCACAGCAGAACAAAGCGGATTTGCAGTATATCAGCTACAAAACACATTTTGCAACACATGACTGGGTAGGGAAAGTACAAAACAAGAAAGACAGCAGGTTGATGCATGCCTCATAATTGGAGGGGATCCAGGTTTAAAAGTGAATTAAAGTGCAAAAGATTAATCAAGGCAGGCAAGCATAACTCCACACTAAAGGCCCCACACTTGCAGTACTCACTGTAAAACACATAATTAAGATACCCTGCAGCTGGAATTGCTGATACATACCCAATGACATCAGCAGCATTCATAGCAAAATAGTATAAAGTGTGAAAGCACCTCACACACACTTGTGTATTCCCATATACTCTGCACCATTGGTGTATACAGACGGGGAACTTTTAGTATGTACATGTTAGGGGCTGCCATAGCTTTGATCCACCAGCATGTGTTGGAGACTGAAGGTGGTGTGGAGGATGATGCACACAACCACCTCAGGCACCAGAGGAGGAGAAGAGTGTTCAGACCCAGGGTAACCTACCAGGGGCTACATGATCTGGAGATAGTAGACCATTACAGGGTGGACAGGGACACCCTACAGCAACTTGTGAAGCTGTGCCGGCCACGCCTCAGAGCCAGAACAAACAGTGGGGAACCCATCCCAGTGGATATGAAGGTATGTGTAAGCCTGAGAATACTAGCTACAGGTACCTTTCAAAGGCCAACTCGGGATATCATGGGGATCTCAAAGGCATCAGCATCCAGGGTACTTCACCAGTTCCTGGATGCCATGTTACCACATGCCAATGAACACATATACTTCCCCCGAATGCAGGATGAGTTGGCCAGCAATATGCATCTCTTCCACCATGTGGCAGAATACGTGGAGGTACTGGGTGCAATGGACTGCACGCACATACACATCAAGTCCCCACCCGGTGAGCAGGGTAGGCGCTACATAAACCTCAAGGGATACCCCTCCATCAACTGCCAGGTCATGTGCAATGCCCAGGGCATTATCATGGATGTGTGTGCCGGCAGCCCTGGAAGCTATCATGACTCCCACATCTGACATGCCACACAGCTGTATCAGGTATTTGCCAGGGGGGACATCCCATATGGCCACCTGGTGGGGGATGCTGGCTATGCACTGGAACCGTGGATGAAGACTCCCATCAGAAATGCACACACACCCATGCAGGAATGCCATAATGAGGCACACGCACAAACCAGAATCATCAAAGAGCATGTGTTTGGGATGCTTAAATCATGGTTCCATTGCTTGGACATATCTGGCGGAGCCTTGCAATACTCTCCAGGCATGTGTGCCCACATCTTCATAGTATGTGACATGCTACACAATATGATCCTGCGGAAACAGCTGCAACAGGGACAGAATGGTGAAGGCCCTCACAGCCCACCACCATTGCCAAGGGCCCCACAGGCACAGAGGTACTCAGACCATGAATACCCTGAGCCAGCTCCAGTAGGCAGATAGAGGTGTGTCCAGTATGCCCATGCCTTGGCAAGGAGGGAATGTATAGCACACACACTGAGAGTGTAGGCACCTAGGGACTAACACCTTTCTCCACCTGCACACACAGTAAAAATGGATGGCACACACACAAGACTACCTGTAAATTGTCATGTATAGGCAGTCTACTGTGTGCATCCAACATAGGCAGCCCTTAACTATTGCACACACAACTGCTATTGGCACAAGGTAAGCCAACACCTGAACAGTAAATTAAGCTATCAGCATGTGCTGATACTGTATGTATAGGTTCATAGGTTCATAGGTAGGTACTTGGCTAACTGCCTGAGGGCATTCATAAGCCTAGCCAAAATGTGTCAGCTTTTGCCACCCCCATTGATTCATTAACTGGCCCTCTGTGCAGCAGAGCCAATGGCGCCTGGGATGTCTCTACTGTTCCCCATCCACTCTTCAAGGTTTCTCTTGAAGAGTGTTGGTGAGGGGCTCTGTATAATGTAATTAGGGATGTTGTTCCAAAGTATGGGGAGTATCTGTGACAGGAATCCATCCCTCCAGCATCTTCCAGTTATTGTTGTGGCAAGGTTCAGCTCACTACAATGTGTGGCTCACTGTGACATGGATTCCCATAGGTGGAGCATATCCATTAAGCCTGAGTTCGACATGGTTTTGTTGGCCAGCAGAGATCATCTCTGAGTAAATGAGATGCCACTGAGTAAAGTAGGAGTTGATTCAGTCTGGCTGCATAGGACATATGTTTGAGGCCAGTAATCCTCTTGGCGAGGTACATTCGTGGACCTTCCAGCTGTTGTATGTGTCTTCTGAGGTACATCCCAAATGGGTTATTATACTCTATGATGGGACTGATGAATGATGAGTAAAGGGGCACTATAACCTCAGTATGTCTAGATGCAAACCCTTTAGTAATCAGATGGCCTACATAGAAGGATGTCCTAACTACTTTGGAGATATGATTGTCAAAGGAGAGATCACTATTTACCTATCTATCCCCAGATACCCTATTACCTCATCTGTATTAAAGTGGCTGCCACTTATGTGTTAATATGTGGGTGCTTAATATTCCACAATGGAATGACCATGCAGTGTGTGGCACTTAGCTGGAGGCCATGACTTTGACACCCTGTGTTGGTCTCTGTGAGGTCCCCTTGAAGGATGTCTGTGTCAGCTGGACTGTCAATTATGGCTCCCAGTTTGCAGTCATTGCCAAATATGGTCTGCCGTAGTCCACCTGTGTTTGACTGTACCTCTGAGAAGTATATGCCAAACAGTAGGGGTCCCAGGACTGAGTCCTGTGGGACACCAGTTGTGACTGGTTAAGAGTTGGACCTGGAGACCACTAGTCATACCATGTGGGTTCTGTATGTAAGCCCGTTGGCAACCCATCCTGTGATGTATGGGTGTATGTACAGGCTGGTGAGTTTATCAATAATACCTGAGTGGGTAATGGTGTCAAACGCCTTGGCAAGGTCCAGGTAGTATGTGTGAATGACCTCTCCCCTCATCTAATGTCTTGGTGACTGTCTGTAAGACGTCAAACAGGTTCAGTAGCATGAACTGCACTCAAACAAGCTGACCTGGGTTGGGTCAAGTGTTTGGAGGTTACCAATGTCTTTGTTAATGAGTGCCATGAGAATGCACTCCATAGCTTGGCAGACCAGGCTAGTCAGACTTATGGGGTGGTAGTTACCATGGTCAGTTGTGTTTCCACCTAGGTGGAGTGGGATGATCATTGCCACGTGCCATTGTATGGGCATGTAGCCTGTGGAGAGGCTGAGGTTGAAAAGCTTAATTAGGTGGGGGGTCAATTTGTCTTGTAGTGTTTGTAAGATGCAGTCTGGGACACCATCTGCCTCCACTGATGCTCTGTATTGCTGTTAGAGAGGGCCATTTCCACCAGTGTGTCTCTGATATCTGGGATACTGTACTTTTCGGGTATTGTTGTGGGATCTTTAGGGGGTAAAGTTTGCACTGAATGTATCTGCAAGGATGTTGGCGATATCAGTAGGGTCAGTATATTATGTGCTATATTGCACCGGCACAGTGCAAATCTATGTGTTACCACTTAGATCCTTGACATAGCCAAAGAAGGCTTTGTGGTTATCTTTCGAATCCTTGCCTATTATCCTGTTGATGTTAGCCTTGGATGATTTCATGGGGCACCTACATTTCTTACTAATACTGGTCACGGATGTCTGCCCTTCTTGGGATTTGCTGTTTTTCTGGACTACTGTCCTACTTCTGTTGTATAGCCTGTTTATTGCAGGGGTCCACCAGACTGGTGTCCTTGTCTAGGAGGAGTGAGTCTTGGTTTATCAGTGATGGCATGATCCATACATCCTTGCAGGTGCTTATAGAGTGCATTTGTAAATCGGTCTGTATCTTGAGCAGTGTTTCCCCTTAGCATGGGGGCTGCGAAACCCCCCACCCCTGTCTCTAGTAGTGTGAATTTAGCTGTATGAAAGGTATACACTGTGATTTTCCTGGGTGGGGGAGATGGTTGAGTGTAGAAACAGTGAATAGTTTATGGTCAGATCTAACCAGTGACAAGTTTACCTCTGCTGTGGTGCACCTATCTCCCATGTTGGTAATTACCACTTCTAGTATGTTTCCACCCCTTGTTAGGGAGTTTACCATCTGATACAGGGCATATGAGGTGATAAATTCCAGGAAGCGCTGGACCTGGAAGTGAGCACTTGAGTAAGTCTCCCAGTTACTGGTAGGGTAGTTGACATCGACCAATACCAGGGTGTGCGGTAGGACTGTCATGTTTTCCACTGTCTCCAGGTAGGTGGAGTGGTGGTCCTGGGTCATGGAGGGTGATATGTAGCAGGCCACAATTTGCATTGCAGTTGTGGCTGATGTTAGCTGCACATGGATGAGCTCAGAGGTATCATGCTGTCCCATTAACCTGGAGGTGTAGGTATCCCTGATCAATATGGATACACCCCCTCCATGTCTGTGTCAGTCCATGTTCTGTGGCCAAAATGTGTGGTATGGGTTGTAGTCTGGTAGTGCTGGTGTGCTCTCAGGAGCCTTAAAACAGGTCTCAGTTACTGCACAGATGTTGACGTTGTCCATACTGAGGAGTGCTGGGAGTGTGTGCATGTTGTGATCACAACCCCTGGTGTTGAGTAGCATAACCCTCATTGATTCTGCTATTGTGCTGTTTATGGAGGTGGGATTCACCTTTGAGACTTCCCTAAAAAAGACACTATGGGGGTGCCAATAGCCATGGCCAGTATTCCAAAGCCTAAGGCTAACACATAAGCCGGTATGGTAGTGTTGCATGCATGTTTCCCATCTGTGCTTGTTTCTCATCTTTCCTGTAGGTAACCTACTGGTAAGCAATAGAAAGCCTTAAACTTATACAAGTCTTCTAGCTTCCAAGATAGGCTTTTCAAGTGATTAACTATCAGTGTTATGTATGTTCTTGCTGTACTTAACTGTTTTCTGACTACATGGTGATATTTCACTGTATATTGTGATCTGAAAGCTCTGTTTATTCACATATTATAGCTGTGATGGCCTGCACTTTAGAGGTGCACAGATAGGTAGTAGGCTATCTGCCCAAGGGTAATTAAAAGCATAGTTACAGTGTGTTGGCTTTCTCTGCACCATTGATGAAGTAACTATGCCATATGTAGTTAGGAATTTAATTTATAGTCTCTCATTTCATTTGTTATATGTTTTTATTTCAAGAGTAAGTGAAGCTCAGTGGGTTTGGGCGCCTCTGCCCTTTGCTTAGCCTAGCTTACACATAGAAATCATCTAAATAGGAAATAGGTGGAAGCAACATTAATGTCAGTAGTGTAATGGTTACAGCATTTGCATAGTATCTGTGCATTCGAGGTTCAAATCCCAATAAAGTAGGGATGTTTATTGTGTTAAAAAGTATACCTTAACGACAGCTTGCATATATAGGTAGTATTTGTCAGTATAATAAACATTTGAAACACCCATATAAACCCATGTGTGCTGGAGAGTAAAGTAAACAGAGAATGTAATGTTATGTAAGCACATAGTGAGATGTTACTTCACTGAAATGTACATACCCTGAGTAGTTAGCAGATGTGGTCGTGTTTGCGTGCACAGGTTATACGTTTTAAAGTTTGTTTAACTGTTTAACTGCTGCTTTAATGTCACACAAACACTTTTAAACATGCTTACAACTGCTTAAATGAGCCTTATTCTGGAGTAAAAAACATTTTTAAAGCATTGCAGGTGTTGAACCCTGGACCATGCACACTATAGTCATGGGTCTTACGACTACGTCATCTGAGCTGTGTACATGTTTCATGGTCTTTAGACTACACCTTATACTATAGGCATTCCACAGTACTGACCACAAATGGGACAGTCACTTTGTGTACATATGTACAGTACAATGTAATGTACTGTAGTTTGTGAATCAACATATACAAGTCTACATATGTATACCTGTTAAAAATTAATACTATATATATATATATATATATATATATATACATGTCAGTGATGTCTGCACATAGATATAAATATATATACATATATATATATATATATATATATATATATATATATATATATATATATATATATATATATATTTATATATATATATGTATACAGTAACATCTATAGCCATATATATAAACATCTATGAGCACACTTTGTGACACAGAAGCAATCCAAAGGAATTGAAGAGTACACAAAACACATGCAGCTCTGGTATTATAACTATTAATATTAGCCTAATTCACCATAGAAGGGATGGTTGTTGTGTATGTGGCGATTGTGGTGGGGGAGGCATGATGGGTAATGAAATTATGCATCAAGGAGAGCCTGGGTTGGATGTTCAATAAGTTAACTGGAGGGGCATACATGGAGTATGGGGACAATATAAAAAGGACACAAAACAAGAACCATTCTCATCCATAATACACCCTGTCATGTCACATTGCAACACCTAATTGCCAAACATATGAACATTAACATGTATCATACATATGTACACCAACTGACTGTCACATTTGTTTTCAGTAGTGAGGAATGCCTGTAGTAAAATGTATATTCTAAACACCATAACATTTGTACATATCTCCGGTGCCTTAGTGGCAAAGTCAGTGACTGTGGTGTTCATGGTCATGGGTTCAAGATGTGCAAGGACTGTTGATTTATTTTGAGGGCCAGAATAAAGGCTGTTGGATGCAGGTGGATTAAAGCAGTTGTAAGCGGGTTTGTGTGACAGTAAGCGGCGGTTAAACGTATAAGTACTTCACAGGTTTAACCTTTGCTTAACGTTGCGCAGTCCACGGACAAACCTGCTTACAACCGCTTAAATGTGCATTATTCACACTTTCCCTACCAGTGCCTACTCTGAGAGGTAAAATAATAACCCCTTCCAGGAATAGAACCTGCAACCATGTACACCATACTCAGAGTAACCTACCACTAAGCTACTTGAGATGTAACTATGCCAGCTGTGTATTCAGACAGTTAAAGCACAAAAGGGAGGATTGTGTGGAAATAGGACAAACCACCATGTACACAATGAAAGGTGTATGCTCTCTCTCTCTCTCTCTCTCTCTCTATATATATATATATATATATATATATATATATATATATATATATATATATACAGAGAGAGACAGATACATAGCTACATGTCGATATATGGAGATATACATATATATGTAGATATGTAGATAGGTTAAAAACATCTACACATCTATGGAGGTACAGATAAACGTATGCAAAAATATATATTATATATCTATATACATATATATATATATATATATATATATATATATATATATATATATCTATACACACATACATACATACATACATACATACATACATACATACATACATGTGTGTATACAGCATCTGAAGTGTTCATTTCTGAGTATAACATGGACCATAGCAATCACACATTCTGCCCCCCCCAGATAATATGAACATAACATATGAAGAGTATATGCCAATACACTATTATAAATATGTTCTATGGACACAATCACCAACACAACTACAATGACTGCAAATATCCATGACAGAAATACATAGACAACTTTCATTTAGCAAAACTTTATTACATTCCGATGTATTGCCAAAAGGATTCAAGGACTAACAGTACCTGCATGCTATACAGGAAGCATTTAACAGTGCCTTAATGAATCAGCCTGCAATTACCATAGTATTAGTCCACTAAGGGATAGGTGTTCACATAGGGAAAGAACCCACACACACATTTAGAAGATGCATAAAAACGGTTCCTTCACACCTGCATCTGCTATGTACACCCACCAACATCTCCCCTACACCCAAACTAATTACAACAATACATACTGTCATACCATAACCAATTATTCACCCACTGTACGACATCTGCTGAAACCTTAACATACCTGGACACAGACACACTAACATGGTCCTGTGTGAAATAGTTGCTGTTGTACAATTGAACAGCTGCTGATGTTACAGGGTTTGTATGAACAAATCCCATCTCAGAGGTTTGAAAGGTTCGTACCCCAGGAAGTGTTACCAAGTACTGATTATCAGCACAGTATGATACACATTAACACCAAACTAAAGATGTCTGGTAAGCACACTGTAAACCTCCTAACATTGCATGCATAGCCATGCAACCCTGAGCTGGTCAAACATCCTGGCCAGACTGAAACATATGCAGAAGTATTAGGTACAGACAAACCCTGCACAAGTAGCAATGTTCAGAAATATAACAGCAGTACTCACATTTAGACCAAATCCTCTAGGCATTACACACAATATATTAGTGTTTGTCTCCATACAGCTGTTGCAATTGATTTCAAACAACACTTCCAGGCTGTCTTACTCACAAGTAAGGCAAAGGGACAATGCCCAAGTGGAGTACTCAATTATACTCCACTGTTGCCATGGTATTGGCTAAGGCAGTAGCTGCACAGCTGATGTGCATATAATTAACTACTTAGGAACACCAATTGGTTATCGGGATAGCACGTTACTGATCTCTAACTATAAAAGGATGCCTTGTTACACATTCAAACCATCTGTATCTACCTGTAGAACAGTACAAAATACTGAAACACAAATCGAAAATGAGTAATATACCAGTCAATAACACCTTCAATTACTAAGAAGGTATGTATAACATTTAGTATGTCTAAGGTATGTATAACATTTAGTATGTCTGTGTATGTAGTACCTGTTCTGTAAGAATTACAGTGTAATCAATGCATATAGTGGAAATAGCTATCTTATAGCGATGTATTGTTGAGCAGTAGTAATGCTTGTAGTATTCTATGTGTGTACTGCTGTAGGTCACAAGGCAAAGTCCTCATAAACCACAAGAGATTATATATATGGGCTTGGAACTCACCAATTCTCTTCCAGCCACTGTCAGTGTCAGGGTTGGTCAAACAGGTATGTGCTATAACAGGGGATAATATATGTGGATATATTGTAACAGTAGACATATGTATGCATGTATAAGTAAGATGAACATATCAAAGGTGGGCTTACTGTGCAAATATGGTTTGCATTGTAGGCTATTGTGCCAATAACTGTGTGATGTACAGTATTTTAGGCAGATCTGTATTCCATTGTACATAGCATTTCTGTTATGTTATGCAAACATTAATTATGTCTATTGGCAATTACAATACTCAATAACAGGATACATATGACTTGTATTCATCTGACAGTTTAGTAGCATGATAGCAAAGATAATTGGAAGAGCTAGGTAACTATCCATGCACATAACACATGTAATATCCACCTCTCTAGTATTGTTTGCAAGCAATAACAGCTGTGCATGTGTACATGTTATGCAAATGTGTAGTGACCCTTGTTACATGGCTGGGCCAAATGGCTATGTGCACACCTACATAGAGTGGATTTTGAGAGTAGAGACATACTGGTTGAACTTTCAGGTTTGTGTAGCCTAACCTCTCATTGCCAACCTAACAGCCGCTTGCAAATACTGTATGTAAGGTAGTGCACAGTACTGGTAATGAAACAGGTTGCATATCATCTTTAACTCCAGTGTAACATCTGCAGTAGGAGTGTAAGATGTAGGAGACTGCTGCCCATGTGTAATAGCTGCTTCATAGGTGATGGCTTACACTATCTGATTATATCCTGATCATGTTGATAGTGGCAGCAGAGTCTATTGATACATGACTCTGTTTGGAGAGTGGGTGACTGTGCCTAACAGAGCTCATGGTTCTGGTGGCTATGTGAGTATATACCCAGAAAGGGAAACAGACCTGTAGACACTTGCATCATATGTAATCAACTACCAGGATGTGATGTGCTCCTCAGAGGAGGATTGCTGCTAAAGGTAGCTACTATATTTCTGTAATAGCCAGTGTTATTACGTCCATAACACAAATAATTACTTGTGAGCATCACTGTCTAAAACATCTTCATAAGCAATAAGTGCACTAAATACAGTACTTGGTACTTGTAGTACTGAATGCTCATACAGGCATGTCCACTAGTCAGCTACTGGTGTTTACTAATGTCAGCTTTGTGTATGTTGCCATCCTGGGTGGAATGTAATCTCTATGCCATGTACACTGCCAAACCAACCTAACACCACACCCCACACATTGTCTGGGATGCAGCTACAGGGGTAAGCTGGAAGGCAGTCCAGTCTACAGCCATGACTGGACTGGACAGTCATGAGGTGTAGGTTAACACATGCATCGCATCATCACAACCAACACATACCCTTACCAGAACACAGTAAGAACACCCACACATACTACCAGAAATTACACACATTTACAGGGGCTTCTAAGTATCTGGACAAGCAAGTGACCTCCCAAGCTGGAATAGACAGACAACAAAATACACAAACTGTATCACATAGTTTGCATAATTGTGCCATACCTCAGAACACATGGCCAGAAACATGCCCAACAGTACTCATTTGTGAATGCAAACTCTAGTATTATGTTACACACCAAGCTATACGAGGGCAAACATACTGTCAGCTGCCTGTCTGCCATTATTAGCCACATACCCATACACTCAGACCAACTTTTGAACTATACACATGGTCCTGGCATATTCCATGTTGTTGTTCAGGACCTGTGATGCAGTAGCCTGGACTGCATGGAAACACACATGTAGGAACTGTCAGGTCTTGTAGCCCATGCAGGTATGTCCCAAGGCCTGAGTAGCATTCTGCCATTGGCCATAATGATACTGCAGTACGGGGACAAAAGGACTGTATTCCACAATTCTCTAATGCACTGGTGCAATTCAAAGGGTATCCAGTATCTCTCTGCCTGGGATAACATGGTTGACAGACCATGATGCTTTGCCAGACAGGGCCTGCACCTGTCACCCCTGGAAATCTAGATACTGGCTAGGGCTCATGCTTCCCCTATAGTGCCTTCATCATGCAAAGTTCAAATGAAAGCCACTGCTGTAACAGGGACAGCCAAGCAATAAACTGTGGGTCTCACTACTCAAAGCTACATTTCAGAAACTCAATATGGACTCACTTATGTCAGTCCTTAACATGGAGAACATATATGTGCAGTGACTGAGATATGGTTCAATGCACCAGAGAGCACACCTGCATGACCATGTTATAACACATACCTCACCTTTGCCCATTACCCTTTATTGGAACACATGGGCCACAGGTGTGTCTATATTCCTGAAGGATATGTATACCCCCACTCTAGTTGCACTTGCATAACTTCAGATGCATTATGCTGAGCAACTACCTTTGTGCCAAAGTGGAATCCAAATTGCACCTTGCGACAGATCACCCACCATGCCTCAGAATTCCCAACTGTCATATTGTGCTGTAATGGGGAATATTAGGTTTGAGACAGAAAACCATAATAATGGCTACTCTCAACTATTCCATTATGAACTGGGAAGACTCCACATATACCAACACCTGCGCTCAATGCATGTTGGATTTCATCAACCCCAATGACCTGGATCACCACAGTCACACAAACAGGGATAACAGTATGCTACACATAGTCAGTCTCCAAAGCCAATGTTATGCTTCTTAAGAACTAAGTGGTGACTGTCATGGCACCCATGCAGATGGACAATGCATGTGTAAATGCTGAATCCTATACAAATGAACTTTAAGCACTCACATAAGTGCAGTGATTGTGCCATTGAAACAGAACCATGATTCAATCAAACACAAACAAGAGGGCAAACTGGTGGTACCCTGCCTTAAAGTGTACCACAGAAGGTAGTAACTGTTGCAAGAGTGAACACACATGAGTGAAGGTGATCCCTGGTCAGCCTCAGTAAGATGCAGATACACCATATAAAACCACACAAAGCTACTGTGAAACTAATCAGCCACATATTATGAAGCCAACCACAGAGCATTCTATAGCTGTGTCATGAATCATAATGGCAACAACAAGACCTGCCGTGCTTCACAGCACTATGGCATGGGAAGTACTGCACCTACAGAAATAGCACCTGTTCATCCAGATAGGGTCTTGGAGAACCTAAACCCACTCCCAACCCCCAAAAGTTACACATGTTTATATATCCATGTACACTACAGAGCCCCTGTAATAACAACTATGCAGTTACAAGCTGCACTCTCTAAAGCCATGCATACAGCTTTCATGGGACCTGTCAACATCCAAGGGTGTATCCTACAGAAATGTCAGAACAATGTGCTCTTCACATACACATCATGTTCAATCATAGCTTCATGTCAGGCTGTGTACACATTGAATGGTGCACAGCAACAGTTATCACACCCCACAAAGGGGGAGACACCACTGATAATGGAAAATTGTGCACTACTACCCTGCTGAGTCTGGTCTGTAAGGCCATGAACCGTGATCATCTTATTTGATGTAGTCAGTACAAATGTAGATGACAGTAAGGTTGATTCACACAGCATATCATGACCTTGCCAGGTCTTAGGACACCATCACCAATACTGCATTTCAGCTACACTCAGTAAACTAGGTGTCTATTCCTATGTCACAGGAGTGGTTGGCAACTGGACTGCTGGCAGAACCAACACTACAGAAGGTGTCTGACTAATACATGCACATCAAACCAGTGCCAGCTACAGTAATACAGGGTTATCTATACCACACAGACTAACACAGAAGGCATCTGCCTATTGATGTTTTCAAATGACCATGAACTAGGAGCAATAGTTGACTCAATGTGTGCTGCGGTCAACATACAGAAGGGCTTTTGTGGGTCGATGTGTGGTGTGTGACATATGGTCACAATCTGACAGCTAAGTATTGCATTGTCATCCCCTGTGTTAAAAACCCTGTACCCATGAACTACCACCTAGGCAGTGATCAACATAATGAAACTGTGTGTGTATGGGATGCAGCTGGACAGTAGTCTTTCCTTTGATAGTAACTTCACCACACCAGTCAGGTAGTCATACATGGCACCCCTAATCATGACAGGGTGCCATCCATGAATATAGAGATCATTGTTCAGCCATACTCAACATTCAAGTGACCCATAGTATATCACATATCTCCTTTAAGGGTTATTGGCCATGTTCAGATGGCCTACACTGGCCTTCCCAATCCCTAGCTCCTCTATGTAGCATGATGCCTACCCTGAATAAAGCCATGTACAACTCAGAGATGTTGGACATGCTACACTTACACATCCTGATTTCAAATAAACACATACTTCATGGACATCCACCTTTCTAGTACAAGGATCACAACATGCCTGACAGATCTCTGTCCCATACACTGTACATACACCTGCCATACTATGCATCCCTGTCCAGCGAAGCTGCACATTGCCCCTCTTTGTGACATGGTATGATGACCGCATGGCAAATATATCAGTAACCCTGTGGATCAATTCTGTGGCACTGCTTGAACTGGCCACTGAAACTTACCTGTCTGTTGGCTACAGCTAGGTAACCTTTCAGCCTAGGCTCATAAATGGCCCAGTGCATATAGCCTACTAGTTCACTATGACCATACATGCTATAGTTGATATCCAACCCTGCAAATACCATCAGGCTAGCCATTGTCCCATGTGTTTCACATGTGAAACATGGGTAATACATGGCAGGATGCTAAACAGCTGTACAGTGCCATGTAGATGTATATGGCAAAACACATACATGTAAAACTTTCTGTGAGCAAGTCTGCAGGGTCATGTAGGACTATATATGTGACATATACACAGCAATAAGGTCTATTGCATTAATGTGAACACATCCAGGCATGTGGTGATAGGTAAAGACACCAGTACAGGCAAACAGTCATGCCCACATCAAGACATCCACATGGAGTATGAGCAATGTCATCACTTGACACACACATATATGGTGATAACATCAAATCACCAGTAAATGTCAAATGTGTGTCAGTTAAACATGTCAGTGGTGTTAGCATCATGTAGATTTGCAAAGACATATTTGTAATCTTAATAAATGTGATACACATGTATGTTCAGCTGTACTTCTGTACTTCTCTGTGAATTACTGTGAACTGTCTCCATCATTACGTCTTCCAGTATTGCCGCATGCCAGGCTGCCACCATGCACCCACTTGGAGGATGAGGTCCTCATCCCATACCTCCTCGACAACCATGTAACACTCTTCAGCCATGTGCCACAGGATGCACAGCAGCGGGATGCCCAGTGGGAGGAACTCCGCAGGAGGGTAAATGATGTTGGTGGCCACAATCGCACCTATCAGCAGGTGTGCCAACACTACACGGACCTCATAAAACAGGCGAAACAGCTTGCTACTGCTATCGCCAGGGAACAAGGTGCAACAGGTGGGGGGCCACTCACCCAGCCCCCACTCACACGTAGCTAGGAGCTACTAGCCAACCTGGGGACACCTGCAGACCTCCATCCACAAGCTTTAGCTGGTATTGTGGAGGTGGGTGTCTCTCAACCACTGAGCCTGGGGTTGCCTGGTAAGTCACTACTGCACATATAACACAACTATATTTCATATAGTTACATGTGTTACTGTACAATATGTAATGTAACATCATATGCAAGGCATGTATGCACACATGCCACATACTATAGTCTGTTACTCTATGTATGCACAGATGTGCATATTCCATAGTATAGTCTATTGTACTGGCTTATGTACTAACATGGACATTGCACCCCTGTAGCTATCACACAGGTGTGGATAATGATCTTACTGCTGTGATAGTCCTATTTAGGTACCTTTGGCATTTCGCAGTGACACCAGCCTGTTGCAGGTGAGATTGCTATTTACCAGGCTTGATAATGCACAGATCAAATTAATTACATGCTATCTGCCATGTGGCCATTTAACACATGTACACATAATGTATGGTGGTCCTGTTAATATACACTGGTCAGACCTGCAATGCCTCACAGTGGTTACCCATGTGGAATGATTGAAGACTATATGAAATACCTACACTAAATCTTACAAACTGTCATTGCCAGATGTGTAGACAGCTGTGAATGCAATGGTGGAGGTGTGGTTCACTGTAGGGACAGGTACTACAGATCAGCATTACACATGTGGGGAATACAAACAGTACTATACAGAGAGCATATGTGTGCACACACTCTAAATGTTTTGGAGCTGGAGTATGACCAGCCCACAGGATTCACCCTTGTGGATTATACCCATGCTATGAATGTCACACAATGTCATGTGCTATCTGACATGTCCATGACATGTAGTGGTCTGACTGTAACACTGCTCAACTATCCTGCAAAACATATCTCACATCCCAAAGATACCACACTTTGTCTGCATAACCCTGTCCTTAGTGGAGCATATGACATCTATGGGTGTATGTCATATGGGAAAACACTGACATATGACATAGATGCCCATCACAACCATTGGAAAAAACATGTGTACACATGGCTATGGAGGATGGCCAGAGAAATGAAGTAACACACACAGTAAAAGTGATGTACATGTGTGTACACCCTGTTGTACATTGGCTCGACACAATACAACTATGGCCTCTGTGTAATGGTGATATTGCAGATGTGAAACACTAAACATCATACAGGCCTGTGCACAGCTTGTGTAGGCATGACATCAAAACCACCACATAACATGTCTTTAACATCTTGAGTGTGTCACGACATGAAATAATTCGGCTATAAATTGTGCCATAGATGAAGGGAAGGTAGTCCACACAGCCTATCTGGACCTTGCAAAGGCATTTGACACAATACCCCACTCGGGCATCATAGATAAGCTATCCAGCTTAAATATAAACCCCTATGTCATAAGATGGGTAGCAAACTCGCTCAAAGACAGAACCCACAGAGTGAGAGTTGCTGGAGTCATGTCAGACTCGAAACCGGTCACAAGTGGCATCCCACAGGGTTCTGTCCTGGGACCACTCTTGTTCGGTATATACTTTTCCGAGGTACAGGCAAATGTGGGAGGACTATGGCTCACCAAGTTCGCAGACGACTGCAAACTGGGCGCCATAATCAACTCTCCAGCTGACACAAACATCCTTCAAAAAGGTCTCACAGAGACAGATAACTGGTGCCAGAGCCATGGTTTAAAGCTAAATGCCAAAAAATGTATAGTCATACCCTTTGGCAAAAACAATGTGCCCACAAATTACCACATAGATGGAAACCCATTAAGTACAGAGAAAGTTATTAGGGACCTGGGGACCCAAGTTGATAGCAATCTCTCCTTTGAAACCACATTGCCAAAGTGGTTAGAAAGACCTTCTACATAGCCCACCTCATCACGAAGGGTTTCACATCTAGATCAAGAGAGGTAATCGTGCCCTTTATTCATCCCTCATCAGGCCCATCATAGAATACAATGCCCTTTGGGATGTACCTTACCCGACACCTGCAGCAATTAGAAAGACCCCAAAAGTATCTCACCAAGAGGATCAAGGGTCTCAAACAGATGCCATATGCTGCTCGGTTAAAAAAACTCCAGTTCTACTCAGTTGCATACCGCCTACTTCGAGGCGATCTATGCCTGACATACAAAGCTATGTCAAATCCAGAATTAATGGACATGCTCCACCTAAGTAAATCTAAATCCCTTAGAGCCACATGCTCGAGGGACTTGAACCTCAGCACAGAAATAAATAGAACTTGCTGGAGGGACAGGTTCATAACCCAGAGGCTCCCTTCGCTCTGGAATAGAATTCCAGTTCATGTGAGGCAGAGCACCTCACTGAATCTCTTCAAGAAGATTCTCGATAGGTGGATGGGGGATCGTAGGTTTGTCCCAGGGATTACTCCCGTGTCACTATTAGACAAAGGCCCAGTAAACTAAACCTTACAAAGGGTACAGTATACTCAAATCAAGGGGTGGCGTAAGCCATACAGAATCAGGCTAGGCTTATAATTGCCCCAGGGCAGATAGCCTAGTATGAACCTATGAACCTATGAACCTATACAGTATCCAAATACATACATGTGTTGCACAACATACACATACAACCACAGCAGGCCACAGATACAATACATTCACATTGCTGGTGTCAGACACCACTGTCATGCTTCTTCCTCTTGTGTGTGAGGTACACAGATGGCATGTGGGACATGGACTAAGTTAGCCATGTCTGGGCATAGTTGCCAGGCATCAGTAATATGGTTGTAGATATGCAGGGGTGTCATCTGTATACCTTACAGTGACCTGTGTCACACATTCCACATTGGGGTTTAGGGTGTATACACCTTAGTGACGTGGGTCACATTCCACATTAGATATGTATTGTATCTGAACACTGTCATGGCTATGAACTGTGTCTGTAACTCACACTGTATAGCAATAGTGAAGTCACATGATGCCCTGTAATGGCTATGCACATCAGCTCAATGTACAGTATGTCACTGCATATTTGTAGGGTGGACGGATAACATTGCGTCAGCTGAAGGTCCATGTTATTATAACACTTCCCTGCATTGGGACACCATCACCTTACTGTATATTTGAAAGGACACCATTGTGTTACACATGTCTGCATGTCATTCAACACGTCAGCAGAAGACATGTCATACTACATATGATTAGCAAGGTCATATGCCACACATCACACTGGTGTACTGTTAACCTGTGCTGGTCTGTGGCACCATTTCAAAGTAGGGACAGCCATGTCAAACATGTATGTACAGCCAGATGCACATTGTCTGTAGACTCAGCTCAGGGGTAGACAGAATAATGTTGAACAGACATGCACTGCTTTGGGGGAGATATGCAAGCTAGGGCTCAGGCAAACATAGTATTCACTCCACATACCCTTCTGCACATGTCCTCCTCACACATAAGGGCAGTGGCCAGCACAAAGCATCAACTGCAGATGTACAAAGGTCAGCGATGGTCTGTTAACATGTGGGGTATGTTGCACAGAACATGGCATTGCGGTGCAACGGTGCATAGTGCATGCATTGTGTTGCAGGTATGGGGCATAAGCTGCTAACAAAAATGGTGCAACACAGGGATGTATGCTAACTACTGCTATAAATGTGTAAGGTGCATGCCTTCTGCTATAACACATGGATGCTGTTGTGTGCATCTCAGGGATCTATAACTACCACTATAATTGTCTAAGCTGAATGCCATCTGCCATATCACATGCATGTTGCATGCCATTGGGTGCCATAGCATGTCTAAGCTGAATGCCATCTGCCATATCTCATGCATGTTGCATGCTGTTGGGTGCCATAGCATGTGTCTGTCTGTGTGTCTGTGTGTGTGTGTGTGTGTGTGTGTGTGTGTGTGTGTGTGTGTGTGTGTGTGTGTGTGTGTGTGTGTGTATGTGTGTCTGTGTGTGTGTGTGTGTGTGTGTGCGTGTGTGCGCTGTGCTGTATAACTTGTAATGTACATTTTTGTCTGCCCCTCACAGGTGTTGATGTAGGTGCATTGCCCTCCTGCGGTCCACCTGATGTTAGTGTCCCCACAGACTCTAGCAGTGATGATGAAAGTATGATTGAGGCACAGGCAGGGTTGTCAGGGGCTGAATCTGTGCCATTGGTTGCCATTCCACCTGTATCCCCCTCACCCCCGCACACAGTTCCCCTGCCTACACATACCATATCACCAGTGGTCGTAGAGGAAGGACAGTTGGCGGATAGTAACATGGAACAGGGAAGTGTGGAGACTATGGAAGGTGTGCCTGCACACCATGATTCCAGCCAACTGACTGGTGATGTCCCACACAGGCATGTGCCCAGTGCTGCTCATAAGAAGACCACTGGCCAACATGCCGCTGCAAGACAGAGCACATCAGCTTGTGTCACCAGACACATTTCAGGCTGTAATGGAGGCACAGGCACATGCTGAATGGCACAACAGAGAAGGTCTGAGGCTTCAGAGGGCTGCTGTCTGTTCTTTAACTGACAACATCCAGGCAATTGCAAATGCTCACCATCATCTTGCAGATGTCTTGGATAGACGATTGGGTGACATGGTGGGAGTACTTGACCATGGCATGTCAATCCTTGAGTGTGGAATGTCTGTGCTTGAACATCTGGTGGGAGTGAGGTGTCGGGCACATGGATGTAGGCCAGCTACATCACCTGTTGAAGGTCTACATGAACATGTTACTTCACATGCCCGCTCCCATAGTGGTGGTAGCAGCAGCAGTGCAGCTGGTGCTGTGCTGTCCTCACCAGGACACAGCAGGCCATGTGCATGTGGTCCTGGATGGTCCCAACAGGGACATGGTTCCAGTGGATATATGTCATCAGACAGTACCCAATCTGGACCTCTGCCTGGTAGTGCCCGTGCAACCCCTGGCAGGAGCAGGTCAAGTGGCCATGGCCAGATACTGTGAACTGTGGAACCTGCCATGTACAGTCTGCAGCTGTTAATAATACCCCAGTGTAGGCCAGCCACATGCCAGACCTGTGTACATACATACACACACACAACAGAAACAAATGTAGGGCACCTCAACACACACACGCATAACATCCATACACACCCAATGATATCAAAGGCCCTAACATGCACACATGCTGTCATCCAATGGTGCAGCCTTGGCCTCTGGCAAACATTATCACCCTGTGCATATGATGATGCCTGCGCCACATCCCTGTCATCCACATCATCGATGCAGGACAGGCTCATATGGTCTGATGCACAGGGTGAACATACTAGGAAGACAATTGTAGATTAATATTGTTGAGTATTGTTTGACAGGCAACGGACATACCATGTAATACCAGTTTTAGAATGCATTTGGTATGTTTGACAAGTATGTATCATGTGTAACAGTAACTGCATGTTGAATTTGATGTTCTACCTTCCTCTTTCAGGTGTAATTGCATGTGCCGGGGGATGTCAGTGTCCACAGTTAGTGTCCCATATGTAAATGTTGACTATTCACAGGTCTGTATGACAATACCTGCATGCACTTTGTAGCTTCCACATCGCAGTTTTAATCTCCCAAATTTCAATTATGTTTACTGATCTAATGATCCAAGAGCATGATAGCTGTGTAGTAAGCTACTGTTCAGAGCCATCACATCCATAGTGGGCGACATCACAGGTATAGTTACCTGGAGCGGGGAGGAAGCAAAAGAGTGGTATAGCAGATGACAAGGGTAAAGGCCAGTGGAAAAAGTGGCTTTTCATTGGGAAGCAGTAATACCCGCTCTCATGACAGGATGTAAACACAGACACACCCAGGGATTCACAGACACAGTAATACACCCACACACTCAGGGATTCACAGAAAGGGACACACACACACAGTTGCCAGTGGTGGGATGAGAACCCCTAGCTATGTGCAAATCATCATTATAGTACTATGCAATTACAAGATGCACCACAGAGATTACACATGTGCAGGTAGTCGGAATGGCCTAAGATCGAGGACATCAACAGGGATACTAGATTGCAGTGAGTGAATGTGGGGTGGGGGGGTTCAACAGTTAGCTATGTAGCAACAAGCCTCACCCCAGGGTGTACATGTTTACAGGTGGTTAGAATGCCCTTCTAAGATTGATGACATCAACCGGGATACTAGATTGCATAGAGTGGATGGGGGGAAGGGGGCCTTAACATTTCACTATGGTAAAATACAGCCTCACACAAGGGACTGGACAGCCATACATACATACACACACACACACACACACACACACACACACACACACACACACACACACACACACACACACACACACACACACACACACACACACACACACACACACTGTGGCATTCACAGAGATATACACCTATGTCACACACATACAGACAATTGACATGTGTGAGATTTAACCACCTGCCTATGCCTTCCTTTCTACACTTCACTCTGTACTGATGTCTACCACAGTGTTCAGGAGAGTGAAAAACATTTGGGATGTATTCCCCACCATACGTGACATATATGGACACACACACCCACATGTGCCAGTACTGTGAATCAAACACCTGTTTGTCTTATGATAGGTATTACATAGTTACAGCGCTATCACCCACGATACAAAGCATGCTGACTCTTTCCTTTGCCACCTGTGCAGATATATGCACAATATATGCACAGGGGAGGTGTTACTGTTACATGTGTCAAGAGGTTTGCCTTCAGTGTCACCCTTACTGCATTCTAGGTTGTATGTCTTCCACTTCAATTATCAGAACCATAGCATAGCAGTTACACAGGTTATTGTAGGAATGGTTGCAACACACCTGTGAGCTGTCCTCAGTAATCATTCATCTGCAAAGTAGCCCCACCACGTAGTAGTCATGTCCAAACATCTGCCCATACCTAAAGTACAGCTTACTGTACTTTGAGCATATTACCATATACAGTTGGCAATGTTGAGGCTGCATTGCAACAGCATGATGCACTAAGATAACAGTCACCTTCAAACATCAGACACTGCACACGCATGGAATCCAAACACATATCAATACATTTACACATATGCAGTCTCCATCAGTAAGTGGACTAACAGGTTAAGAGGATACATTCCACACCTTCCCCACACCATGTGTGAAACCATTTCTAATGACATACATGCCACATGGGTTGTTGTATGATATGATAGGTGTCATGGGTGACCAGTAGAGAGGGAATATTACCTATGTCAACATTGATATCAAACCTTATGCACTGTTATCATTCAGCAGCCATGGACCTATCTGCCATGTGCATGTGTGTAATGAATGTAGCCACTTGTATGTAGAAAAGGCAACAACAGCTATGGTATTTTCATTTATGTTGTATGAGTATGAGTGTGGGATATACATATCCAGGGCAGGTACATTTAGGTCATATCCAACCATGAGTGTGCTGTTTACTGGTGTACAGCAACAGTCAACTTTGTTAATGCTGACAACATCCGAGGGACCTTGTTATGTGTACAACTGACCTGGTTACAAACAGTGGTATAATTGCATTGCATAACACATTATGCAAGTGTGGCAGTACATGGGTACTTTGCACAGTTGATGTAGGGCTAGGTACAGTCCACCAATCAAAGGTTATTTGGTGTTCTACCATGCTATGTCATACCACATGTATGGATGTGTGTTGGTAGTCTGAGGACATGGTGGTGGATGTATGAGGATACACCCTAGAATGCAGCTTTTGCCACGGTCACCTGTACCTGACTCATCTGTGATGACTTACGTCAGAGTTGTGGTTTTTACTTATGAGTAGCCTTTATGAATATGTGAACACCACCACCTGGAATGGTTCGTACCAGTGTTATGGCCCACATGTCTGGATCTGAGTTATATGGTGGTAGTGAAATTGGGCACTACAGAGCCTTCAGCCAGGTGTTCCTCACTGCACAGATGTCAGCATTCCCCACTGTAGGTTCTACATTGAGCAAATGGATTATGAAAGCCACACATCTAGCACTGGTTAGCATAAGCATCCAATGCAATTGTCTTGTAGGTGTCAGGGTGTTACTTCTGTGTTTAGGACTTTTGCCTTGGACTGCCACTATATGGGTAAATGAGACCTAGGTATTATCCACACTCCCTTGAATTATGGATGCATGTGCTGTGTGACAAAGGCTTGTCTTTCAGTCATGATATCCCGGAATGACAGACACTGGACACCGTCATAATTACAGCAGGACATTGGCTCATTGTTTTGGTCAAGCAGTTGCCACTCATACCATAACATTACTGTGAGTGGCAGTAATGTGGATGGTATCAAATGCTACATTTAAGGTGACGGACACCAGCAGATGTTGTGTATATGACCAATGTCAGATATACTTAGTGTAGCAGTCCTGCTAATAATAACAACTACTAACACAGCCAGGGGAGGTCATCTTGACACCTGCACCTCAGTACCATTAGACAATGGGGCTCACATATTATGCTTGCACATGCCACTATTCCAAGTATAATGCCACTGTCCACAACCTGCTATCAATGTTTGCCTTTCAGGGCAGCAATGTGTGCGACACATGCTGTAGTTAGCATCCACCTGTGTGTCCCAGTTAACCTATTGTCTGTCACATCCACACATGCATGATTGTGTATACTTCACATATATATGTCAGTACTTCATGTACATGTATGCATGTGTATCACACAGCACAGACACAGATATATCATTTACAGGCCACATACAGGTATCTGGTAGTAAACCTGTATGATGTGCATATATACTGGCAGTTAAGATGTACA
Source organism: Protopterus annectens (assembly GCF_019279795.1). NCBI lineage: Eukaryota > Metazoa > Chordata > Ceratodontiformes > Protopteridae > Protopterus > Protopterus annectens. Next base: position 399,728,704 of record NC_056745.1, on the reverse strand, counting down.
TAGCTGTAAACCTGTGTGTTTACAATAGGGGTCCATTACAACATGTTCTGTACATGTAAGTGTATGAGCATGCACACTATGGCCTTCTGTGGTTAGAATTGGAGTGCATCCCACACAGCCCTGTGCTACTGAGTGTATGAGCGTACCCACTGCCACCTTGTGTAATTTGAGTCAGTGCATCTGAACAAGCCCTTTGTTCCTAAGTGTATGAGCATGCCCAATATAACCTTTTGTAGTTGTAGTCATAGTGCATCCCAAACAGCCCTGTGCTACTAAGTGTATGAGCATGCCCACTGTCACATTGTGTAATTGGAGTCAATGCATCCAAACAAGTCCTGTGATTCTATGTGTATGAGCATGACCACTGTAACACTGTATAGTGATAGTAGTTGTCCATTCCACAGATGGGCATAATCTAGTTCAGGGTTTGTTGTGCTACAACTATACCTCTCAGGCCCACCTATGTCTTACCTTCAGATGATGTGTCATGTTTGTGCATACAGGTTGTAATGGACTCCTACTTTAAACACACAGGTTTACAGCTATGTGCATGTTAACTGTCAGTATCCCTGTTGTTGTCCTCACTCTAAGATGGGCATTCTGACTGCCTTGAAATGTGTAATCTCTGCGGTGTGTCTTGTAACTGCGTACTACTGTAATAGTGATCTGTAGATAGACAGGTGTTCTGATCCCACCACTTATGGTTGTGTGTATCTGTGTCTGCATTCTGTCCTGACAGTGGGCTTTGCTGCTTTTCAAAGAAAAAACACCTTTTGCACTGGCCTTTATCTTTGTCATCTGCTAAACCACCCTTTTCCCCCACCCTACTGCAAGTAATCAGTCCTGTGATGTTACCCAGCTCAGAAGTAGAATCAGAGTAAATGTAATTGTATGGTGTCTGTGGCACATACCCCAAATGCATACCACTCTACTATTTACCTTTACATAGGCAAGACGTGTATGCACAATACTGGCAAGTGTGTGTTTGTGTGTGTGAGTGACTACCCTGTAGCATGGCATACACATGTGTCTTTTAACATGCTGCACGCCATGGTAGTCACCTGTGGTGAGTGGAGTCTACAAATTATTACATAGTTAGGAATAGAAAAGAATAGACAGTCAAGAATGACTACAGTTGGGTATGTTGTTTTCCTGTGCAACTGTCGAGCAGTGACACAGAAGTGGTCACCGGGGTGTATGTCCATACCCATCATTCCCCCATCCAAATTCCACAATCCCCAGGCTATATTTCCTTAGCCATCATTCCCCACCCCAAGCTCCACATACACAACAACCATCCCTTCTCTGGTGAACTGATTACAATTTAAATAAATATATATATATATATATAATATATATATATGTATATATATATATATATATATATATATATAGCTATAGCTGTGTCTGTGTATATGCATATATATATATATATATATATATATATATATATATATATATATGTATGTATATGTATATATATATATATATATGTATATATATATATATATATATATATATATATATATATATATATATATAAATGTGTGTGTGTGTGTGCACACATCCCATAGGTGCATATATGTATTTAGTTATGACACTTGTAAAGATGTAGACTTGTCTATGTTGTTAAACAGAGTACAGAACATTCAAGGGTACAGTACATATGTACACAAAGTGACTGTCCCATTTGTTTTCAGTACTGTGGAATACCTGTAGTAAGATGTGTATTATTAAAACCATGAAACATTTATGCAATCCAGATGGCTTAATGGCAAGTTCAGTGACTTCAGTGTGCATGGTCCAGGGTTCAAGACATGCAATGCTTGTTGATAATGTCATTTAGGACTGAATAAGACACTTTTATGCAGTTGTAAGTGGGTGTAAATGTGTTTTCGCGACAGTAAGCCGCGGGTACACACAGGTACAAGATATGTACAACTCGCAGTACACTTGAAATGCCCTTCTTTGGCAATCCTGCTGTTGTCAACCACCTAGAAATACACCTCTGGGACTACTGTACCCCAGTAATCTCTGTAGCGTGCCCTGTAACTGCTTAATGCTGTAGTGTGATAAACTAGTTTGGTAGGTGTTCTAATCCCAGACATGCTAACTGTTTGTATGTGTCTGTCTGCCTGAGAAGGAAACAATGCTTTTTAGAGTATGCACACTCCTTACGATTCACATACTCACCCTTGGCAATCCTGATGATGTCACCCACCTAGGAATACACCTCTGTGACTGCTGTAACCAAGTAATCTCTGTAGCATGTCCTGTAACTGCGTACCGCTGGAGTGTGATTTAGAACTATGGTAGGGATCCATCCACAATCATGGCAGTTATGTATGTTTTCTGTGTGTTTCAATCTCTGTGTAGGGAGCAATGCATTATACCCTACTCACTTGCAGGACATTTACAATGCCCTACTTTGGTACTCCTGCTGATGTCATACCTTGTAAAATACACCTCTGGGGAACAAGTTTGCTAATTATCCTCGTGGTGCATCCTATAACATCTCCATGTAGTAGTGTGATATAGATCTTGGTCATGGGTTCTATACCCACACATGTCAGTTGTGGACATGTCTCACTGTCTGTTTTGTGAGCAATGCATTTTGGGCTACTCACTTGCAGGAAATCTGAAATGTCCTACTTTGGTAAATCTGCTGATGTCATTCCTTGTGAACTAAACCATTGGGGATGGAATAGCCCAGTAATTTCCATAGCGTGTGCTATAACTGCATAATGCTGTAGTGTGATAAACTAGATAGGTAGGAGTTCTATTCCAAAACATGGCATGTTTATGTGTGTGTGTGTGTGTGTGTGTGTGTGTGTGTGTGTGTGTGTGTGTGTGTGTGTGTATGTGTGTGTGTGTTTAGCAGTCAGAGCCTGTGTGGAGGTGGCTGTAAATGTCTAGCTACTGGACATGTTGAGGAGCAGGCTTTGTAGTTTTCCTATATGGTGGCCATATTATATGTCACAATGTCCACCTCACGAGGTTTACAGATTTTAATCAGCCAAGAGACTGGGTTGTCTAGCCATACCCCTACATTTGGCAAAAGGCCTGGAGAACACAGTAAGCAACCCTACTATTACCCAGAATACAGTCTGAGCCCATGTATCATACACAAACACACTTGCCTAAAATATCCCGCTATGTTGCTAGTACCCTGCCATTGTTGACAGATAGTAGGCATGGTATGATTGCAGTGGGCCTCAGAGGGCATGGCACCCTGTCCAACAGTACAATAGGCACATAATTGCGGACAATGCGCCCTCACTATGTTCCCCACTGGACGCCTGCAACATATGTGTTGACATCAAATGTGATCCACAAAGGACATACAATGCCTTACACACATGCCCTGTATGGGCAGATGCCACTGACACCAGGGAATACCTGTATCATGCTATCATTGCAGGTGCAGGGTCAACCTGCTGTCTATTAGCAGGTTCTGCCACACCAGGCTAGTATTGGCACATCTGATGATAACAGTCAGTGTACAGAACATGTGCCAGGCAAACCAGGCACACTTAAACATGTCACCGTACATTATTGTGGGATGTGCACATCCCAGGCATTGTCCATGTCAAGGACTATCAAGCACAGACATGGCATGCATTGCAAAGCAATGGCCACACACAATGGTAACCAGGATGACAGGACAGGTCATACAATACCCATCTGTGTGGGACATTGCAGACACTACACCCCTGAACCACACTGCAGGCCATTGTCATGTGGCCTGATGCTAAGGATTATCCCTCATCCAGCCTTGTACAGCCATCTTGCACAGCCAACCACTACACACCTATGAAGCAATGCACACATGCATGTCAGTACTGGCACCTTGTGTCTGCATTTAGGGTATGATGTTGCCAACCACAGTCACACCCAGTATAACTCCCATTGGAATACTGACTGATGTCAGACGTGTTCACATGCCCTAGCCCAGAGAACTTCAGGATATCCACTGTGGTGCATGTAATACCTGTGCATTACTGCAGTGTGGCAAACTTAGTAGTTAGGAATTGTATGTGTGTGCCTGCCAAAGTGTGCCAATGTGTCTGAGTCCCTTAGATAGTGTGGCTGGGTTGACAATGACATCTGTTCATGTGGCCAGCCATGTGTGCTACACCTAATGTATGTCTACTATATCTCTGTTGCAGATGTCGCTAACCAGCACACATATATGTTCATACAGCACATCAACATGTCAACTATGTGGCACATGCTGTAACTGCATGCACTTGTAAAAGTAATAGCTAGTTAGTCAGGGGTTTGAAATCCTGTACTGGTAGGTGTGTGACAGATTATGCTTAGGTGTTAGTCTTCCAGCCCTTCTCTGATGTACTTTGCCTCTGTCTGTCCCTCCCACACACTCTCTGGTGGATGTGGAGTTGTACACCTGCGCAGCAGCAGCTTGTTTTTTGTAAGTGTTGGTCATGATCAGGTGATGGCCTCTGCACCTATTGCAGTCCTCCTCTAGCTGATTGCATGTGTAACAGCTGTGGTGACATTCCCATAGCCAATTGCATGGAAACAGTACAATATCTAGGAACATCCTGTCGGTGTTTGCCCATGACAGTTGCTGTGAGTGGAAACTGGATCTGGTGTTTGGTAAACAGCATCACAGATGATATCTGGATATTCCTCAAACAACATACACAGTAGAAAATAGCCTAAATACAGGAAGGTGATGTGCTAGACATGACTACAGCCTGTAAGTGCAGCTATGCTTCATTGAGACTACTGCCAATTTAACAGGTTGTGTGTGGTAATGGCTAGTCTGCATGTGTTAATAACTGACAAGACAGTGCTCTGTTTGTGAGGAAACCCCCATCTGTAGGGTCATCTGTGGACTGGTCAGTGTGTGGAACCATTTGTATCTTGTGTTACTCACAGAACACACATCTGTGAACTGCAGAAGCATAGTGTGAGGATTGCAGTCAGTACATGGTGATAGTGATGAGAGTTACTGCCATCGCATCTCTGATTGGACATATGTCACATGAAACAGTGGTATGATAGTCACTGTCTGAGGTTATCACAGTGACATGCCAATAATGGGCTACTGTTCATAGCTGCCGTCACAAGTCATCTACACTTTGTACAGATGTCGTGCAGTATATATACATGTGTTGTGCTCCCTCTGCAAATTAATGACATCTGTTATGTTGGGTTGATGGTCATATCTGTGTATGCTGTTATAAGCAACCCTGAATGCTGTTGACTATAGGCTGTATGGGATTGGAGGTCCTGGTGGAAACACCTGTCCCACTTCAGCTGGCCATGGCACTGGGCACCAGCACATCTGGGGCCCAGCCTTGGACCTCCACTTCTGTTGGCTCTGCACCACCTTCTGGTGGAACAGCCAATGAGGATGGGGCTTGTCCTCCCTGGGAGCAGGTCCAGACAGGAACTTGTCAGCCATCATACAGTCCAGGATGTTGTGCGTAGGGGGCTCAGTAAGGGGTTTTGAGGCCAGATCCGCCAGCTCGAGGGCAGAGTGTTACATTTAGAGGGTGAGCCTTCCCATCCTAGACAGCCCCCAGCACAGCCACCTTTGAGGATGTGAAGGTGCAGTGGTGGCTGGCCATGGGTGGGACCTCCGTCCCACTGTTTCCATTTGGGGGCTCATGGGCTTGTGACTGCTGAACACCCCTCCCCGTCCAAGGTGTATCCCCTCACATGTGTCATATACCGCCCCTGTATGCTGTCTTGTCTGCCATCCTACCCAGCCTATCCTCCACAAGCATAGCTACTCTCCTTCCCCAACATCCCACTCTCACCTTACGAAAATGGAAACAAAAGGCCAACCTGTTCCCAGAACATTTGCCCCATACATAGCTGTCCATTTCACACATGTGTCCACTGGACACATGTAACCTTTTTGCATCACAACATACTACTGTTGTCCTCACCCCTCTCTCAGGCACACAATCCTGGTATGCACATGACTCCTAAAGGTTCCAGGTACACGTGATGCAGACGACCCCATTGTACACACAACACTACCAGTCCCTCTGTGGTTACCCCATTTAACTTTTTAATGATGATGATGTTGCACACAGCACCTTGCAAGAGTACTGTTCTCACATAATGATTGGACAGGAACTGTTTCATTAATGTAAAAAAAATGCACAAAATAATGTATTTGGCCAATGTACAAATGTTTGCGTGTATTAATGACACATGTCTGTCTGAGGAAGTCTTGATATTACATAGGACAACACCACTACATAATACAGGAGTTGCTGGTGTTTCCCTTTTCAATCTCTAATACAGGAGTTGCTGGTGTTTCCCTTTTCAATCTTTTTTAATGCCTTGTTGTCACATGGTATGTTCTTGATATATATATATATATATATATATATATATATATATATATATATATATCTATGTGTGTATCTATATCTGGACATAAACACACACATCAACATGATGGAATACATTTCCTATACTGTTGAATGACTGTGCTAGATGATATGTTTGTGATAACATCCAATGTCTGTATATCTGCCATGGCATAGTGGTAAATCACATTGGCTGTGGTGTGCAGGGGCCTGGTTTTGAGCCTTGCAGAGGTCATTTATTTTGTTGCTGGGCAGAACAAGGGCCATTGGATATGGAGCGATTAAGGCACTTTTAAGCAGTTGTGAGCAGGTGTGCACGGGTTTGTGTGACAGTAAGCAGTGGTTACAGTTCCTTACACCCAGTTACCTTCTTGATTGCTTAACCTGTGTAGGCAGTGCTTACCCCCATGCAAACAGGCTGAAACCCACTCACTGCTGCTTAAAAATGCTTACTCCCACTTACCATCGCATGGAGCTAACCAATGCTAACCTCCGGTTACAGTTTCTTACGCTTAGTTAGCCTCTACATTGGTTCACCAATGTGATACTCACATACCGGTGTCCAAACAGGCTTACACCCGCTTGCTCCTGCACTTGCAAATGCACTGCATTTGGTGTTTGCATCTGACACTCTAACTCCTGGGTGGGGGTGAGGGCTACGATCATACCGTCTGATGCCTATTACATCGGCTTACATGCCTACAGTGGGTTGTTGTGACCATGTATTCGTAGGTTAGTGTAGAGGGTTATGCAATGACACATATGGTCATACCGTACTTAGCCATTTAAACTGGACTGTGCTGCAGTGGGACCCATATCGGGAATGGCTGCCCATTAGGCATAAGCATGCCGGTTGACTGTACGGACTCCGTGGCCTGGCCAAAGTTTGCTTCATACTATTGGTGTGTTCCTCTTACAATTTGTACCTGTCTGGCAAATACCTGGGAACTGACACCATTAAATACAGGCAAGTAATTGGGTTTAGGACCCTACATCCTTCAGCTGAGTCATGCTAATGCATACCTATTATTCTATCAGCTTTCTAAAGTGGAATATGTGCTTTCTGTCCCTATCAGACCTCTCAAACAAGTGGGGACAAATATCAACTGAATCAGGACAAGTCAAGAAACACTCAGGGACAATCAGGGACACTTTTAAAATATTAGTGCTATTAACTTGAAACATTGACAGAATCAGAGCATATGAATTAATACACATTTTCTGGAGTAAAATAAGTTTATAACACTTAATTATTGTCATTATTCATAAGTGTAATTCACCGGGTGGCCACAGTGGTGCAGCGGTTAGCGTTGCTGCCTCACAGCAAGAGGTTCTCCGGGTTGATTCTCGGCTGGGGTGCCTTCTGTGCGGAGTCTGCATGTCCTCCCTGTGGTCGTGTGGGTTTCCTCCGGGTGCTCTGGTTTCCTCCCACATCCCAAAAACATGCTGTAGGTGGATTGGACACTCTAAATTGGCCCTAGGTGTGAGTGTGTGCATGGGTGTGCCTTCTGTGGAAGGTTGGGTGCCGGGCTGGCAACTTGACACTGTAAAACTCCACCGTCAATCATGAGCGGACAGTTGATCCGCTGTGGCGACCCCTAAAAGCCAAAAGAAGAAGAAGAAGATTCATAAGTGTAATTCACCACCTTTCTTCCAAAAGTCACTAGTGTTTGGAGGGATTAAGAGAGACAGAGTTAAAATTTGAGTCAATATCAGGGACGTCCCTGAAAATCAGGGACAGTTGAGAGGCATGGTCCCTATTTGTTCCCCTGATGGTTTATGTCCTGTCCAGTGGATTTACTCTCAGGGGTTGAGAGGTATGGGCATAAGCTCTGCCCATTTCAGAATATTACTTACATCCCCGGGGCAGTCTTAATACAACTGCGCCAGCCAACACCTGCAAGCCTAGGCCCATAATTGCATACCCATAGTTTCCTGATCTGCACTTCCTCTACAGCACTCATCCTTACTGTGGGTGCAGGTGGAGTCTAAACACACCACTACACACTGCCCACTTTCCATGTGTCGGGACCCATGCTGTACACTGTGTCGACCCATGGGTTATCAGGGTTGCACAACCTACTGGTCCATGTACATCTACAGCCTGGTTTGATGAATCATTACAGAGACTGACTCCGATGATCAGTAATTTCTGGGGTGTCCCACAAGGGACATTGATGTCTTTGTTTCAAAATTAGACCTGGCAGGTCTCTCCCACTGGTAATATCCTGCCTGTGGTCTGGGAAGCAGTGGTGTGTTTACTTTTATTGTGTGTTTCACCGGTCTAGCTGGGGTGGGGGGTGGGTTGATGCTACGTGTTACACGTTTGTTGATTGGACCCCTCACCCCCATATGCACGGCCTGTGAACATATGTAATTCGTAACTACTGTATCATATCCTAGCTATATACATTATATTTACACACACACACATAAATATATATATATATATATATATATATATATATATATATATATATATCAATGTATATACATTACTATATACAGATATATCTATGTATGCATACATGTATATATTTATATATTGCTGTCTATATATATCTAACGACATATGGGTGTATGGGTGTCTGCATATGTATATATCTATATATGGGTATGTATATGTATTCTGTCTCTGTATGTATACATTTGTACTATGAAAAGGGAGAAGTATATCTCCATGTAGCTATGGGTAGATATACACACACATACCTCTACATATATACATCTACATCTGGTTATTCCGTTCCTTGCCATGTAGATTACAGTTTGCTGCAGTGAGGCTCGTAGTGGGTGTGGCTGCTCGTTGGGTGACTCCTCTGCCCAATGAACACTTTTGCTTACATCCCTGGGGCTGTCCATATAGACCCACATTAGCCAACACCTGCACACCTAGACCCATAACTAACTACTCATAGTTCCCCCACCTGCACCTCCTCTACAGCACCCATCCTTACTCTGGGTGCAGGTCGGGTTTGAACACCCCACTACACGCTGCAAACTTTCCACTTCACGGGACCCATGTCATACGTTGTCTCGACCCATGGGTCATCAGGCTATCCCACCCTTGTATTTTGGGTATGTACACACCCCGGCCAAAACAGTCGGCGTATCACCTTTCTTTGGTTATATGTCAATTTTTGGGGTGCCCCGCAAGTGACGCTCCTGTCTGTGTTCCAAGATTAGATTTCATGGGTGCACTGTGAACCCCTCCCCGGTTGTATCCTGCCTGTGGTCTAGAAAGCAGTGGACTGTTTACATTGTTTATGGGTTTGTGTGTATGTTTCCTCTGTCCGGCTTGGGGGGGGAAGGTCATGCTACGTGTTACATGTTTCTTGCTTGGGCCCCTCACTTCCATTGGCATAGCCTGTGAACATATGTCATTCTTGTGTGCTGTTTCCTATCATAGCTGTATATCTGTGTATATCTATGCACACACACACACACACACACACACACACACACACACACACACACACACACACACACATATTTAATATATATATATATATATATATATATATATATATATATATATATATATATATATATACACACGTATATCTATCTATCGATATATATATATATATATATATATATATATATATATATATATCTGCAACTATATATATATATATATATATATATATATATCTGTAAGGCTAGGGTTGCCACCTTTTCAGATGGCCAAAGTGGGACAATTGTGGTGCAAACATCAGATTTTGCAGGCCAAAACATACCCACGACCAGTACAAGGGAAAGAACTTCACTTTGTTGCCTAAATAAAAGCTTATTCTTGTAGCATTTTCGTTGCTTATTCTGTTTTTTATAACATTTAGGTGTTTCAGATACAGAATAACTGTTTTATGCAACTATTACATAAAATATTGGAAATAATTTTGCCCTAATATTTCAGGACAGTTGCCATTCGTACAATATTTTTGCAGGACACAACTGCCCAAAGAGGGACTGTCCCTCGCAAAGTGGGACAGGTGGTAACCCTATATAAGGCAATGTATACCCCCATGCAGATGCACTTAAACACCCTTACTGGTGCTTATTTATGCTTAAACCTGCTTGCTAGTGCCTTATTCATTATGTCACTGACACTTCGCTCCATTTCACTTTTAATTGTTATTATGCAGGTTATACAGCAGACACATGTCGAAATATGTTCATATACAGATTACCAATGGAAAATGGTATGTGCTGCAGTGGGATTCGGAACCAGAATGTCTGTTCGTTATGCGGATGCTCTAACCACTACACTATTGCTGTGCTGCTTCATTTGCATATATACCCATATACCCATGACTCCTGGCTCCCCAAACACCCACCCCAGCACTACACTAACACAGCAGTCATCCATTCTCCAGTTGGATACACGGTGTATTCACACCACTACACATTGGCCACTCCCTACTCCTGTAGACCCATCCCATGGGTTGACTCACAACACGTATCCTCAGACATCACAAACTTTTAGTCCACAAACATTGGTGAAATGAGTGACCAATAGGACACTATTCGCAATTTTTGGGTTGTCCCACCTGGGACACACATGTCTTTATTTCAAGATTAGACTCTATAGTTCATTACATCATTACTCCCATTAACATGACACTACAATAAATTAATAGGTATTACTATGTGGTAACGCACACGTTACACATGAGAGCTAATAATGTACGAGTTTGGCGAAAGACTGGTTTAGTGATTGGCATTGCCGTAGCAGGCAGATCACAGGAATGATTCCATGTGTGAGAAAGGAATGAATGTGTTACAGGGAATGTACTTCTACATATAGATGTATGCATGTGTGTATGCATATATACTTATAATGAACTCGCTGACCTCCACGCGGTGGACCAATTAGAACCAGGCCATCCAACCCTGACACGCCTGGATCCATAATACATACCCATAGTTCCTCCACCCAACCCGAGTTCGACATACACGCAAACCATCCATTTTCCAGTTGCTTTCACAGCCATGACACACCTCCACACATTGCCCTCTCCCCAGCATTAGGGGCCCTACACATATGTTGTCCCAACCCATGTATTATCAAGCTCTCCCACCATTTAGTCCTTGAACATACCTGCCCTTGCTTGTGTAATGGTCGGAGGTCCAACCATCCTAGCAGTTTTTGGGTAGTCCCACCAGAGACTACCCTGTGATTGTTTGTAAAGTAGTCTTAGCAGATCGGCAATGTTATTCTCACTGGTAGCATCTTGCCTGTGGTGTGAGTAGCAGTGCTTTTCTCACCCCTGCCCAGCTGGGTATGACATACACTGACAGCACTAAATAATACACTGCACAAGTGCACTCAGACTTGCTTACTGGTACTTATATATGTTTACTACTGCTTATTTGTGCTTACACCTGCTTACTAGTGCCTTATTCATTATGACTCTACCACTTGGATTGCATGACATTAGTTAAACATTTCATGCGGTACTCCAGTTCACATTTACGTTATTATGTAGGTTATACAGCAAAACGACATTCCACATGGAAAATGATATGTGCTATTGTTGGCCTCGAACCGTGCATGCCTGCTTGTTAGGCGGATGCTCTAACCATTACACTATTGACGTTAACATTAATTCTGCATGTTTTTCTCTATTTGGTTGATTTTGATGAGTAAGCTATGCTAAGCAGGGGGTAGTGACGCACAAGCATACTACGCTTCGCTTACATTTTCGATATTGAAGTAATACAAATGTAAAATAGGGACACAGGGAATCTAATTGTGAAAGTTCTAGGGACGGGGCTCAACATTCTGCTATGTGCTTGTGTGTTTACTACTTTGATTTTATTTCAGTGTTCATGGACACTCTTGTATGCTTAGCATACATTTCAGTATCCACGGACACTGAATTAATTGCTTACTATTAGAGGCGGGCTCTAATAGTAGGCATAGTAGGTTGTGCAGCTGTGGGAGCATGTTTCCACCTCCGTAGAGCACTTAAACATGCTCCCTGCACTTGCACACATTTCATGTGCATGTTGAGGGTGCAGCAGTGCTCCCTCATAAATATTCATATGATGCTGCTGCACCATCTGTAATGAGGACGCTCGGCACAAGGCTAAAACCATCCTTGCGCCGAGCTTCATGAATCCCGTGGACAATCTTAATACCCAAACTATGATTAGTCTGTCAAATCCTGTATGAGTTTCTAGGTTCCATGAAGGTGTATTCTTAAGTTGCTATGTGGTTGACTATGCTAATATTATATTAAAGGTTTGTTCCCAGATTTCTCTGAACTTCATATTTTGGTTTCTTTTATCCATTAGTATTTTGTGAGCTAAGAGATGTTTTATGACTATTTGTTTAAAACCCTCCCAAGATATATTCAACGGATCTAGCCATTTGAGAGCTATATATAATTTCATTAGTAGAGAAATTATTAAGAGTGTATCTGCTTGTTTTTTGGTAATGTTAGTTGGAAGAATATGTAATAAGGCAAATTCCCATGTTAATGTTGAAGTTTGGTAGCCCATCTTTTGTAACTGTACTTTGAGAGAATTCCATAATTTGTACACACATTTGCAACTCCAAAATACATGCAATAGGTCGGCTGTCTGGTCCTTGCAGTGTGGGCATAGTGGTGACCTTGACGTATTGAATTTGTGAAGGACTGCAGGTGTGAAGTAAGCAATATTATTGATCATTAGCTCCGTGCAAGCTAATTTTTTAAGTGGTATGATCTTCAGTGTTAAGCTAATTGCTTGTGTTATTTGTTGGTCATCTATGGAGGGTTTTCATTTTCTCCAGTAGTTGGAAAAGAGAAGCTCCTTTTGGAATTTAATCTTGCTTATCTTTTTATATAAATTTGTAATAGTTTTCCTTGTTGAAAGAATATTTTTCCAAAGCAAATTGCAAGTTTTTATGTCACTATTGGATATAATAGTGTTTTGGAGGTAACTGGAACACAGTTCTTTGATTTGTCTTAGCATTATTATGTAAGATTTGGAAAGATTTAAGTTAGTTCTAATTTCCTGTATTGTGCAATTAAGATATGGGAAGATATCTTGGATTGTTTTGTCTTTTAGATGCGGAAAGCATTCTTAGTCTAGCATTTTGTTATTTAATTTTAAGTTTGGGTTTTTATGGAGAGATTGTAGTATTGTTATGGCTTGTTCAAGGTTCAAGGATTGAAACAGTTTTTGTGTTATATTGATAGAGTGTTTTAAGTGATCTAGGATGTTGTAAGTTTGTATTTCTTTTGGACTCAGGAATGGGAGTGATTTAGGATTGATACCTAGTGCTTTAATATATCTATAGTATATTGTCACCCAAGGAGGAGACCAGTTTTTCTTTGTCGGATCATGTTCAGCTATTCTTAGTATTCTGTTGGTATTAATGATAGAGTAATAGGTTTTAAAATCCGGTAGATTCAGCCCTCCTTTGTTTTAGGCAGTGTTCATTTTGGATAGGAAATTCTGGTTTTCTTAGGTTCCCATATAAACTTTGCCAGAAAGGTGTGTATTTGGTTAAAGAGTTTATTATGTATTACCTGTGATGTCATGAAAATGTACATTAGTCTAGGTAAAATATTCATTTTTATTATTGATACTTTCGCCATGAATGGTAGTTTTAGGTTGTTCCACCTTTTACAGTCTTGCATTATGTTTTGCCATTTGAGAGTTACATTATATTGGTAGAAATCTTGTTTATTCTGGAAAAAGGTAATTCCCAAATATTTAGTTTCTTCTTTTATTTTTATTGTGTCCAGAAGTGGTATTAATGGAATGAGTTTGGGTGTTTTTAAGGGGAAAATATTGGTTTTATTAAGATTTAATTTATAGTTAGACATGGTCGAGAATTGTTCAATTGCAGTTATTATTTTGTTTATATCTGAATTTGGTGTGATGCAGTATATGTTCAGATCATCTGCAAAAGCGGTGATATACATTTTGAAGTTGTTCAGCATGTTATTTTAATATAAAGATGGTTTTAGAGGCATTGAAGGGAATATCATTTATTTTATTGCTTATTATGTAGTTCAAAATATAATGTAGTAGTTTAGCTATCAAGGGGGTAAATGCTTTGTAGAATTCTGAGGTGAGACCATCTGGTCCTGGAACCTTGTGTGCTTTTAAATGTTTGATTGTTGTGATTATCTCATTGATGGATATGGGTTCAGCTCGTTTTTTTTGTTGGTCTAACTCTAGTTTGGGTAATTTCAGCTTTTGAAGGAAAAGAGTTCTATCTTCCTTTGAGGTTTGTAATGTCTCCATATATCTGAGCGTATATTTGTTCAAATATTTTGACAATGTCCTCATTTTTGTGTAGTTTTTGTCCTTGTGGTTTATTTCTGATATATTGGAGGCAGTCTTATGTTGGGAGATAATTCTGGCTAGAGCTCTAGATGGGATTTGTGCTTCTTCTGCATAGGTGGCTAGCATCCTAGCTTCGTAGAATGATAGGTTTCTGGTTTCTAGTATATAAAGGTCTCTTTGCATTTTTAAGAGTTCTTCCTCTGTCTGTTTCTTATGGTTACTTAATAGTTCTTTTTCAAGATGCTCTATTTTCCCTTTCAGTGTCTGTTCCTCTTTTAGTTGTATTTTTTTATAATATGCTGCTTTTTTGATAAATACTCCTCTAATTTGTGCTTTGGTCACAGCCCATTCTATGTCCATTGGTACTTCAGAGTTTTGAATATTATCAAGAGATGTTTTTAGTATTTCTTTTACTTCTTTTATCACTTTTATTTTGGTGAGCAAATTGGGGTTTAATGACCAGTTATGCCCTTTATTCTCTATATATATTTTTTTGTCCCAGTAGATGTTCAGTGTGATTTTAGAATGGTCCGAAAAAAACCTGGTGTGGATAATTGTTGTTGGGTCCATGTTGATAAATATATCTGAAATTAAAAAGAAGTCTATTCTTGACCACATTTTATGGCATTGCGAATAAAATGTGAATTTCCCCGTTTTATGATCATTATCTCCATATTTAAATGGGTCATGTAGTTTGAAGTCTTGCTTGAATTCATTTAAAGCTAAAGAGGCTTGTTTATTATATGATTTAGTCAAGTCAGATTTGTCCTTCTCTGGGTTTTGGTATGTGTTCCAGTCACCTCCAGTCACTAAACAGTGGCCTTTAAATTGGTTTAAGGTTGGATATAGTGACATAAAAAGTGTTGTTGGTTACTACAGGGTGCATATATATTAAGCACCATTATAGGTTTTGGTAGTGTAGGGTTAGTAAATGTTATGTAACACTATCTTCCCTCCTTGTCGGCTTTGGTTTTAAGGATTTTTTCCTGAAATTGTTTTTTGATTATTATGGCCACCCCAGCACTGTTTGTTTTTCCCTCTGAGGCTATGATTTGCCTTTTCCATTTCTTCCTGCTAATTTCTGTCCATTGCTCTGTGGTCAAATGTGTTTCTTGTATTAGTATGAGATTAGCTTTGGTTTTCAAGGCAAGGCGTAGGAATAATTTCCTTTTTTTTCGCATTTTGGAGTCCTTTCATATTCCACAACTCTAGTTCCCACATTTATTTATTAAATATATTCATTAGATATGATTTGTATGTTAGTTTGGATTTGTGGTCTTCATATGTGTTGGTGTGTAATGGTTGTGTAAAGCATCTATCTATCCCCGTCCCTTCTCTGTGCCTATCCACTATACCCCTGGACCAGGAATGATCAGGGAGGAGGAAGGTGAAGGTTCAATATGTGGATTACTTTGCCATCTAATCTTTGATTGTGTTTTCTTTTTACATGTGGATTTGTCGCATATTAACCCCCCTGTGTGACTATATACAATACGAACTAATCTGAACAAATTAATTCCCCAGAAAACACTGCTAATAAAGTCCCTAGTCCCTTTAAACAAAACTATTATACATTTGTAGTGTTGCAGTTAGAGTGCAGCATGCATTGTTTTTATCTTGTGATTTGTTCCTCCTAATAGTGTTTTTAAAGCAGTCCACTGAAAATATTTTCTCAGTAGTGTATATCAGGTTGTGTAACATCGTATTGTTATATTAATGTCAGGTTTGTCAAACTCCTTTGGTATCTGTATGGTCTTTCACATAAATCTATGTGGGTTGTGAAATAAAATCTTGGCACCTATAACCTGTCTAATAATGTAACTTTAGACATTATATTCATACACATTTCCTCAGTAGTTTATATCCAGTTGCATAATATGGTATTAGTGTTTAGTTGTCAACCTTGACATATTTGCCTTTTCCTTCCACTTTTTACTTAATCTTCCCTTTATTTATTCAGTTTTGTATATCTATGGTGCCTATTTAGTCTTTCAAATCTATCTGTAGGGATTACAATATATGTACTTGGCATCTTTCTAATGATATATTTTTAAAACCGCATAATATATGTGGAAGGCTATATAGGCACCAATGTTGATTAAATACTGAGTTTATAAAGGGGAGGAAAAGTAGCAGAACAAATGGAAAAATTTAAATATGACAAGCTTGACATCTGATTCATAATACTGTGTTACGCTACCTGACGTAAGCTACTGAGAAATTGTTTATTAACATATATCATGGCATTCTAAGATGTTAAATCATTTTTTGTCATATCATGGGCTAATGGATTTTTAAAGACAATAATTTTTCTTCATATCCTGATGTTTTACATTGAGAACTATTTCTTCTGTTACTCAAAATTGCTTTCAAGAAGAATCGCCATTTGCTGTCTTCCTAGACTTCTCTCTGATCACTCTGTGCTCAGTTTTATTTGTCAGATATTGGAGTCTTCTCAAATTTGTTTTAATAAAGATATGAATAACATATATTTTAATTAATATGTTGGCATTAGGTAAAGAATATTGACATTTTAGACTTACAATAGTCAGCAAATGGTTCCACTTAGCTAAAAAAAGACTGCCTTTAAATTCTCTATGAATTCATTATTTTAGTGTTTGTCATTACATTTAGTTTATCAGCCATATGCACAACTTAATACATTACTGGACTAGCTAGGCATTTTTATGATGGTTAATTTCAAAAATATGCTAATCTGAGACAAAACACCTGGCCATGACATGTTCTGAACAAATTCTATACTAAACTCAAATGTCATTTGATCCATATTAAGTTTATGTCTAATTCAGGTAATATTCAAGATAAGTTTTTTGCAATGGTTAAAACTGTACTGTTGCTTAATCTCAACAGAGATGGCTATTGATCAGTTTCTTCACCTAATGCAAATTAAAAAAACTTAATCAGCTTATAAAAAAATGATTTCACAAGCAGAAAGTATCAGCCAAAGGCAACTCCACCAAACAGGAACTTTGAAAGTTTAACGCTTTCATTCTATAAAACAGTAAACCTGAACTTCATCAACAACAAGAGCTGCTTACATGTGCTGCTTCCTTAAATAAAAATTTAACTGTCATGTGACACTTAGGGTTGCATTCATGAAAGGACCGGTGGCCCCACGGCTATGCTGAATCCTGATAAGGCAATCCAGGGAGAGAGGAATATGCTAATCCCCCTTGTGCTCTCTCCCTGGATCCACCTCAAGGAAGGCATCTACATGATCAATGTCGGAGTAAACTTTATTGTCATTTAGAACTATACAAGTGTAGCCTAAAAAGTGAAACAACAGATACACGTAAACATAGCTGACAAATACAGTACTACTGCCAATACATGCAAGAAAGAGCAGAGACATTTACCAACACTCATATACAAAAAGAATACCCTCCCCTGAGTTAAATTAACTACCCTATTTAAAATAATATAAAACAGGCTACAATTGAAATGCCTAAATTATTTGTCTAATATTGCACTTGAGTGAGTTAAATAATACTGACTATGGATATAATAAATAAGTATTTCACTTACTTGAAATATATGTAAGTATATATTGCACAAATAAATAAAAATTGATTTATTATGTGTTTAGACCCCTGGGACTAGTGCCCAAGTTCAGAAGTCTAATCACTGTAGGGTAGAAACTGTGAATCTACTAGTCCTGCAACGGATGCTGCGATATCTCCTTCCCGATGCCAGATGCTTAAACAGTCCATGCGCAGGATGTTTGTTGTCCTGTATTATTTGGTGGCCTTTTGGATGCTTCTTGCAGAATAAAGATATCCCTGTATAGAAAGCAATGCCATTAATGTCATGTATCACAGGTGTGCTACACATTCCTGCAAACTATGAACCTGTTGTGGTAACATACCTGGACTGTTTGTACTTGTACCTGCATGGCTTTGGTCCCCAGTGGATGTAACTGTAGTGTACACTGTTAGGGAAATATCAGTCTGAGCGTAAACAGCAATGCCATGACATGGGGCTGAGGCAATAACAGGTAGTGGTCACAGTAACACTATATGGAGACACTGGTTTGCCATTCCTGGTGTTGTACAAAAGTAGATGGACCTGTGAATATTAATGCAGACAGCATTACACATGTTGGTTGCACTATTATGTATGTAGTACAATTGTATAGTTATATGTAATTACACTTAAATTCATTGTCATCACTCTGTGTGGATCTCTTTTCATGAGTCAATTCCACTGCTGTAAATCCAAAATGACAATACATGAATATGCATGCAACAACAATATGCAATGATTTACTTTATAGTCATCCATGTCATGCAAAGTAAGACATACATTTTCTTCCTGGAACTCTTCGTTCTGCTCCAACCTGAGTGTGTGTGTGTGTATGTGTGTGTGTGTGTGTGTGTGTGTGTGTGTGTGTGTGTGTGTGTGTGTGTGTGTGTGTGTGTATGTGTGTTGCTCCCCACTTGCCATATGTAGCAATGCAAGAAATGTTGTGATCTCACCTGGGTGTTCTATTGTGGGCCCCTACTGGTGACACTCCTCGATATCGCATACCATCATAACCTGTTGGCTGCACAGAGGATCATATCAGAGCAGCATTGGCAATAGGTATCACTGGCTCTATTGTGATCTCAAACATTACTAATTATGTTGGTGATGTTGGCCCACACTTCATTCCTACATACTGTATTTTTTGCCCATCCAAGGAGTATCTGTCATCCACTGCCATCAACTTCAACACAGAGCATCTGTAAATTATCAGTTGAACAACTTCCAGAAAGTGTCGGAAAACCTCAGTATCTGTGAGCAGGCCACATAGACTACAAATCCTTTTTATATTGAGTCAGTAGTTATAAGACCATTAATGAATAAATATCCATAACAGCAAAAGGACACAGTACATATGGATATTGCCAGAACCCGTAGGTTTCTGTATGTACACCAAAGAGTGTATGGAGTTACCCGTTAAGACATATGGATGATCCATAAATCCATCTTTAATACTGTTCATTTTCGCTATGTAAATCTGTCTATACAACTGCATATGTGAAATTAATGCATGTCTTTAATGCAGGTGTCAACACCTATATGCATACAGTTAAATCAAACACCATTCCAGTAAGTTACAAATATTTCCCTTAATGCACTCATTTTCCATAAAAATAAATCTAAACGTATACATTTGAGAATGAGTAATATTAACAGAGTTAATATTCTCCAAGACAGAAAGGCTACCAGGTGGCAATTTACCTTAGCAGCTACCTATGATTCAGGTATAACTGGAAGTAAGAGCAGCTATGTACATACGTGTTTTAAGTACCATTTGCACCACACATAATTAATGAGGTTCATTAAAATTCCAGATTTTGGAATACCATTTGCACCCATCCATGTAAGTTCTTGAAATATGGCGCATTAACCAATAGCCCAGCATAAGGGGAAGGTTCTCTGCACAAGTACCAAATAGGTATAGATAAATGGCACCATATGCAGCATGTCCCCATTATCTTCCAATGATCGGATAACATGACATAAGCTCCACTTTTAAATATTGATTTTGATGCATTTTATGATCAGACCATTGCTACCTGCGAACTAAGTAGGACTTCAATGAGTAATTTTCAAATCTCAAAAAAAAAAAAAAAAAAAAAAAAAAAAAAAAAAGTCAAGGTGCAATCTCTCCAGTAGCAATAAAGGCTTTCCTCTTCTAATAGTAGGAACAACAAAATATAACAAAGTCCACCAATTCAATATTCAATGTACAAACATCCGATTTATTTAATAAAAACAATAAAAATACCAAAGATTAAGCGCTTTCATCTCCTGTATGGAGACTTCATCAGAATCTGTTGTTACATAAGGATCCTCTGCTTATATAACTCTTACTAGTTCATTAATTAGTAAATTAGTTAATTGGTCTTAAATTCTTATAGGCTGGTCATTGAGTGTTACAACTGAATGTTACTACAATTTGTAGACAGGTCACCAATACTAGTATTGCGACTTGATTTTTTTTTTTTTTTTGTGGTTCAAGATAGTGTGCTATTTCAGGTTACTAATTTTCAAATCTGACTACATTTTCCATTGGAGTATTGACATTATCAAAATGGCTACTTGCTGTATGCTTTGATGTGTCTGGGTGCCCAGTTGAACTGAGGAGGAGACTATCCAGGTGCTGACTGTCTATGCTGGAGTGGAGCAGCAAATGAAAGCCAGGCCAAACAAACTTTATTATGATCGACATTTGGCAGTGGATTGTAAGGGATTATCTACCTGACTGGAGTACCTTTTGCCAATGCTATGATGACCTACATCAGAGAGATGCAGAGGAGTTTAATTGGAGGACCACCAAGTTGCAGAGACAGCCAGTGGATGCCATCAGTAAGTGTCATAATATTACATATACCCAAGCATTCCTATGGAATTTTAAGATAAAGTATTAGATACATGGGTTTTATAACCACTAAGTAGCTGTATGATGCCCGTGCACTGGCCCAGTAATCAAGGAGCTTCAATCCTCGCCACTAGCACCAGTGAGGGGTGCGCACATTAGGAAGGTTGACAAGTACACACACAGTAAAGTACAATTTCCCTTAAGAGCACAGAGATCACAGTCAGTCTGGAGCCAGTTTTTCCCTTTCTCTCCAGATCCTCAATAAGACTCCCCACTGGCACAGCTATAGGGTCCAGATCTCAGCCTAGTGGTCAAGCTGAAACCTCCAGCACCCTCTCTGTCCAACCAGTGCTTTGTGTCCCTGCCCAAGTAGCTGGTACAGACACACACACACACACACTCACACACACACACACACACACACACACACACACACACACACACACACGCACACACGCACACACGCACACACACACGCACACAAACACACACACACACACACACACTTTAAGATATATGTTATATACAAATACACAGGTTCTCCAGCTATGCCCCTTTCTGCCTGGGCTATAAGGAAGTAATCCACTGCCACCAACCACTATTTATCAGCTACTAATAAGGCCGTTACCAAAGGGTGTCCAATTTTACTGTGCAATATTATTATCCAATTAGTAAGTGTGATGGACAGCAAGGCTATTGGAGTGGCTT
Source organism: Protopterus annectens (assembly GCF_019279795.1). Classification (NCBI taxonomy): domain Eukaryota; kingdom Metazoa; phylum Chordata; order Ceratodontiformes; family Protopteridae; genus Protopterus; species Protopterus annectens. Next base: position 399,706,963 of record NC_056745.1, on the reverse strand, counting down.
TGTACAGTATCACCAAATGCATGCAAGTACTCCAGAGCTTAAATTATCTCTACACAAAACAGCCACAGTAAAATGGTTTAAAAATATTTAATAATAAATAATAAAAACACAAGGCAATACTCATTAATTTAACACAATGACATTACAGAGTTCAGAGACCACAGGAAAATGCTTTAAACCAATACTGTAGGATAGTTCGACATAAATATAGAAAACAGCTAGACTCATCTGGCTATAGTCTATCTATCTCTAAGAGAAATTCTAAGTTTTAAATAAACTACTTACATACAGAACAAGCAAGTGCCGGTGAGCTGATGTGTTCAGGTTCAGACAAAATCCAAAATGCTCTCTTTTTCTCTCTGGGAAAGTCTTAAATTGATAACACTGTACTGTTAAGTCATTTCAGATTACACCATTCTTAACAGCTCTGATTTAGTTTCCTAGGCTAACAGAAACTCAAAATTTACATTTTTTTTGTAATCAGCACCTGCAGAAAGCCACAGCAATAAAATACATTTTACATGTAAAATCTAGTAATTAACTCTTGTCCTAAGACAGTAGAAAGAACTCCTTAGTCCAGACATCCTGTCTCTGAGCTTGAGATCAGTCATACAATACTTGACTTATCAGCTTTCTTCCAGCAGAGTGCACTGTGGTTACATTTTTGAAGCTCAGTACAACATATTCCCCCGGATTTACTAATCTTCCATGCAGGACTAGCTTAGTCTTGCATGGAAGTGACCGTTTAGGAGCAGGACGGCAGCGCGCCATGCACATTAATGAGGTGCGATGCCCGAGCTCCTAGGCTTACATGGAGCGTGTAAGAGTGCAGGGGGGCATGTCTGAGAGCAGAACTCTCAGAATAAACACGCCCCTGCAATGTAGAACAGCAGAAAGGGGTATGCAATGAGCGGGATCGCTCACAGGTGACCGCATAGCCAAACCAACAGTCCCCCTTGTGTACAATAGCAACAGCATATATAAATAAAATGAAGAAACCCTTTTATTTCTTTCTAAAAATCCGATTAAAGCTAACCACAGGTGCGCGGGTGTGCCTATCGCTTAGCTATGGTTAATGCAGCTTAAATGGTTGAAGAGGATAACAAGGAAGGTATATGCAAATGAAGCAGCATAGCAATAGTGTAGTGGGCAGAGCATTCGCCTTACGAGCAGGCAGTCCTGTTTCATGTCGCACTACAGCACATTCCATTTTACATGGCAAAGCATGTTATGACCAATATTTTTGTTGCATAACCCATTAAATAACATATATTTATGAACTGGAGTACTGCAGTAAATGCGCATGTGAGGTGTCAGTGTCATAATGAATAAGGCACTAGTAAGCAGGTTTAAGCACAAATAAGCAGTAGTAAGCATATTTAAGCACTAGTAAGTGGCCTTATGCCCGCTTGTGTGGCGGTAAGCAATGCCTAGACTAGCTAAGCAATTCTGAAGCTAACTCTCTGTAAGCAGATGTAACAGCAGGTTAGCAGTGCTTACCTTCACGCAAACCCGCTTACAACTGCTCAAAAGTGCCTTAATCACTCTGTATCCAACGGCCCTTGTTCTGCCCATCAACAAAATAAAAAGCCATGCAGGTCTCTAACTCAGGATCCTATACACCATAGTCACAGCAGGTAACCACCAAGCCATCAAAGAAATACAGAAGAATGAGGTATCAGCAAACAAGTCCTCACCATAATATAACCAAACTGAACCTGTGAAAGGAATCAGTATACAGTCATATGTTCCATAACCCACTACATAACATAAATATGTGAACTGGAGTACAGCAGTAAGCCCAGAAGTGAGGTGCAATTGTAACAGAGTGTTGAAGTCCCCAACAAAACACAAGGACCCCACAGAGTGTACGTACACATTAATCATAGATACCAGGCATACATATAAGGTGTAATGATTAATAACTCAATGCCAAAAAGGCATTATAATGCAAAATCTAATGTAAGCAATGCTAAGCATTACACAGGCCAGCTTAGGAGGTGTGAGCAATGTGTAGACAAGCTAACTCATTGTGCCCAGTGGTATACCCTGTCAAACAATGCCAACCCTAGGTAAGCAAGTTTGCCCATAGCTTAGTCTTTTAAAAAACAGCTAATCATGAAAAAGTGAGGGAAATTGGCCCTACTTAAACCCAAGAGGCAGGAACACATCTCATAATTGGTATGCATTTGCTCTGAATAATGAGGTATTACACATCACTGTCACCCACACTGTCTTACAACATATAATGGCCTAAGACATTTGTATATGAGTGTTGCAATACAAGGTCAGAATGCATATGCACAGGGGATTAATAAGACAGAAAGCAGATTGGAGATATACAGCAATATCTATATAGCAGACACAACTGTGATGGACAGTGTTTAAGTTGTAGCAGACGCAGCCATGGTCTGAATCCTGGGAGTGGAATTAGACTGCATACAGATTCATACCCCACAACTGTACAGATGAGGCCAGAATGTCCAGTATATGTGCTCATATCTGCTGCCTGCCCCCCTGTCCCCCTGGTAAGTCTGTGAGATGATCCCAGATGTGTAGCCAGAAAACAGGGAATACAAGTGATTGTCAAACATCATGATAACACACCTGTTACTGCAGCAACGCCCAAAACTGTTAGGAGAGTAATAGTTCAAGTATGTCCTATCTACACTCCCATGTTGTCAAGCTGTGACCAGAGTGTGTACAGTAACAGAGTGAGATGTATGTGCATAATACTAATGTGTAATCCGGAACTTTGTGTGGCAACAGTCAGGTAGTGCTAACAAACATTTATCCCACAGGTACGTAGGATACAAACACTGTGCTGAGAAATACAGACCATTATAACCTGTACTGGTACCGTTCATTCTGGTATTGTAGGGAATTGTGAGTGTTGCAGTTTCTCTGAATAATAAAGTATCACTGGTCACTGTCACCCACACTGTGCTACATAATATAACTGTGTAGGAAAGCATGTATATGTGTGCGTCAGGTCACTAAAGGTGGAAGAGGGCAATAGTCTAGACATGTCCTGGCACATCAGCACGTGGTCAACACATGGCCAGAGTCTGTGCAGAAAGAGTTGGATAACTATGTGCAAGACAACAACCTGGAATCCAGGAGTATGTGTAGAAACAGTTAGTTAGTGTTAACAAACATTCCCTCCACAGGTATACCAGGTAAGAGGTGTATACTGCAGGTAAATCTGGTTCATATGTAATGATGACGACAGCCATATCACTGACCAAACTAAGGCCATAGGGTAGTGTAGTAAGACTTGTAAGGTACAGATAACAGCACTGACTAGGAAAGTAATGTGGACTACAGGAAAATACTAGTTGCTAATTGACATCTTTCTCTCTCCCACACCATATCTCCAACAATAATCAACATACCCACCCCAACTGGTATGTAATGACTGATAATGTCCATTTGTTTGATAAATATTTTCATGGTTTCCATGCATGTGCTATATTGAATAATTCCAACATTGGTGACATGGTGCCATCAATATACCTACATGCTGTTCTTATTACCACTGTGGTCCCATATACGCATGGGTTCTGTTTGCTATGCAATTGTTCTGTATCTGGTGTCTGGGTTAATGGGAATATCTATGCATGCTGTTATACCTAACCCTGGAATGTGTTGACTATTATTAACCCACAAATGATGATGTAATCTAAACACTATAGCATGCTTGGGAAGGCCGGTCCCAGTGGACCCACCTGTCCCACCTCAGCCGACCATGGCACCGGGTACCAGCATGTCTGGGGCTCAACCCAGGGCCTCCCTGTCCATTGGTCCTGTACCAACTTCAGGTGGAACCACCTCAGAGGATGGGGCTTGTCCCCCCCAGGGAGTGGGTGCGAACATTCACCTGTTACCCATTGCCAGGTGGGGGTCATGGTGTGCAGAGCGATCAATGAGCTTGGTGATGTTCTATGCCAACTCAAGGGCCGCATGTCATGATTAGAGAGTTAGCCTGGCTCTGCAACTCAGCCCCCAGCACAGCCACCTTCAGGGCTGTGAAGGTGCAGTGGTGACTGCCCATGGGTGGGGACCTCAGTCCCACTGTAACCACTAGGGGGCTTGTGGGCTTCCAATACCTCAACATCCCTCCCCATCAAAGTGTTTACCCCACACATGTGTCATATACCACCCCTGTATGCGACTTGGTTCATCTTGTCTGTTAACCTACCCAAACTACCTCCCCAAATATAAATACTACCCCTCCCCAACATCCTACTCTCACTTGAAGAAAAAAAGGGCAATCTGTTCCCACAAAAAATCTCGCCCCATACATAGCTGTCCATTTTGCACATGTCCACTGGTCACATGTAATCTGGTCTAATTGGCATCACAACTTATTATTGTCCTCACACCTCTCCTAGGGGTTTGAGTGTCCAAATCTACCTCCAAATGCACTGTATATGCACAGCTGTTGCTGTAGAAGAAATGGGCAGCTATGGACCTTCCCTACACCCTTCTGCACATCCCTGGTTATTTTCCCTACTGTCTTTAGCTCTTTGTGCACCATTTTTCACCACTTTCCTATCAACCCCTTTTTCTTTTCTTTTAAAGAAATTAGCATGGGGGTAAGCATCAGCAAGCACTTTCAAGCAGCAGTAAGTGGGTTTAAGCCTGTTTGCATGGGGATAAGCATTGCCTACACAGGTTAAGCAATTTAAAAGCTAACTGAGTCTAAGGCACTGTACCCGGAAGTTAGCAGTGCTTAGCTCTGCACAAACCCACGCAAACCCGCTTACAACTGCTTTAAAGTGCCTTAATCACTCTGTATCCAATGGCCTGTGTTCTGCCCAGCAACAAAATAAACAGCCTCTGTAAGGCTCAACCCCAAGACCCTGCACACCATAGACAAAGTAATTTACCACTAAGCCATGCCTTATGTACATAAATCTGATGTTTTCAGATACATATCCAGCCCAGTCATGCAACAGTACAGAGAATGTAGTCCAACATGTAGAAGTATGTGTGATTGTAAATATATTAATATCTAAACAGATACAACATATATATATATATATATATATATATATATATATATATATATATATATTTAGAAATATATACATATATATAAATATATGTGAACATATATACATGCAAATGCCTACACCAACACATATATATGTCTACACCTATATGTCTACATATACACTGCATGTTACATATATGTACGCAGATATATATATATATATATATATATATATATATATATATATATATATATATATAGGTATATACGGACATAGTTCTATATATGTAAGCAGATATATATATTTATATAGGTATATATGGCCATACATCTGTAGATAGTAATGGTAGATTAACTAAAACATATATGTCCACATGCACCGTTAATGGGGTTGATAGGCCCCAAACAATATACGTCTTGTACGAATAGGCATTCCCCCACCAGCCAAACACGTCCGCCCTGCAATACACTACCAAGTGTTACAGATCCCATAACCAGGACCTGACATGACATGGGCACAAGATGTTAACAGTACCACATCCCATCTGTATGCTGTCAGCCTGGTATTGGTAACATGTCATGCAGTACAGTCTGGCTCTGTATGGGCCACCCATACAAATGACAATCGTTGCCTGCAACATATACCCACAGAGAGGTCATAGGAAGATATACCACACAGGTTTGCAGAAATGGAAAACCTTTATTTGTGTACTATTACAGTTCTATTTGCCATGTCATACAGCTGTTCAGACACTGACATCGATATTAACAGAGTAATTCAACTGTGAAACAGTTATACTAATACAGTATCCTGGAAAGTTTCACAACTGTTGCTGTCCAGGCCAAGCCCTTCAAATTGTGCAATAGTAAAGACAGACTGGGCCACAGTATACCAAACAATCAACAGTAAGTAATGTGAGTGTATAGTTCAGCAGCCTCTATCTACGCTCTGTACAAAATCAATAGGTGGTAAAGACTTCAGTTGACCAAATGGGATGTAACTGTTATATAACAAGACATAACTGACACCAACACAAGCACACTGACAAACAGAACAGTCTGTATGTCAGAAGGCAGTAGGCCTGCATTAACCCAGTTTATGTAAGTACTGCAAATATAGGTAAAGTATATGGTACTGTACATCCAGATACCTTAAGGCAGCTCACCACTGATACCTCCACATTTTGTAACAGCCTAGGTCATTTATGGTGCTTATTGAACATTTGCCTGTAGTTCCTAACTTGTGTAGTCCTTGTTATTAATATGATTGTTGCATCACATATGTTGTTTTATCATAATGTGCACATAGCAGATACATACAGTGAGATACATGTGAGAGGGTATACACAACCGTGACATTTACTCATGACAGAAATATGGTTGCATACATATCATAGGTCTATATATGTCTACATGTACGTACACATGTATACTCATACAGACGTCTGTATACACATAAGTATAGTGATATATATATATGGCCATGTGTACATCTCTTTGTATGTACATATGTATGTATGCATGTATATATATATATATATATATATATATATATATATATATATATATACATATGTGTATATATAGGTATACGTATATGTATATATAGATGTATGTGTATATAGCTATATATGTATGCACATCCTATGTGTACAGATATGCCTAGTTATGTTGGTATATATGTAGATATCTATAACTATATGTGCATAGATATCTATTCTGATATACCTACTATCAATATATCTGTAGATACCCATACTTATATGTGCATATGTATCACTATCTGTATATGTGTAGACATATATTGCTCTGTATATGTATATATCTGGGTGTGTATATGTATATCTCTGTACATATACATACCCATCTATATATGTCGATATGTATATGTATAATTATATATATAGATATCTGGATAATTACATGTACATATATTTACACCATATGTCCTGAACATGGAGTGTAGCCCTACCTCAGCCCCTATAGTCCCAAATTCATAGTGCAAGGGGATGTCAGGTAAGTATAGCAGGTATATTAGTAGACTATTGCTACTGTAATAGGGATTGTCTTCACAGACATGGTGTGTGTGAGAGGTCACAACTGCTTTTCACATGTGCGCCATTGGCTACTGACAGACATCCTAAGGACATCACAGTACAGTACCGCTGCTAGCACATAATGCCCCTGTAGACTGCAGCAGAGATATTGGCCAATATATGTGAACATTCTGACACACTCTGTACAGTCCAGAGGTATACGCAGAACCCCTTAGTGCAAAACATGTGGACCAAGCCTGACAATATAGATGTCGACAGCCATGTAGATGGGTATAACACATAATGAATGGTATACATGTGCCCCCATAGGTTATGCATTCAGACACCCCTGTCTGTCCTGACACATAACCACTGGTACAGGGGTGCCATGGCCGCATACTACTCACTAGATATTGTCAAACATCTGTACAGCATCCCACTGCTCTGTCTGACATACATGACTGTTAAGGGAGGCCCAGCAGCAGTACATCTGGCAAATATCTGGACATGACATCTCACTGGGTAAGTACACTAAGCTGCTAGGCATGTAATAATGCACTGTGCAGGTTACAGGCAGACTGGCTCAACACAGGCCTACATCTCCTATGGGGGAATGCACATGTACCTGCATATATAGCAGGCTCTACAGGCATGTCACAACACAGGGTAAGATACAGCTGTGTGAAAGTGCATAACCATAACAAATGTGAACACAGCCATAGCCAAATATGGTAAGCTAGCATAATATTACAGTATATGGACTATCTGTTCAACACCATCCTCATATGTGCCACTCACAGACTGACTACATATACTAGGCTGCTACACAGTGTGGTCTGATGCCTGTCTGTGGTATGGGGCATGTGTGTGTATGGCCCTACAAGCATGTAAGCCAATGCGGTAACATACAGTGGAGCAGCATGTAACATCAGATAGAACAGGACCTAGAACAATAACATCTACCACAGTCTGTACACAGGCCAAAGTACATATTAACAATACACACACTGTCGACATTCACCATAAGTACACAGACCTCAGTACTGTACAAACAACCACAGAATCTCCAGGTTTTGTCATCATCTATAACCCCTACTGTACATAACATGTGTAGCAGTCTATCTCACTGGCTTGTTATCAGATATGATGGCACTAATTATGGTGTGCAGCACATATGCACCTCTTAATGCATGACATATGTACAAAGGTTGACAGAGTTGTGGCTGGAAGCACATACACAGAGCCAGTATTGACATGTTGATGTGATAACCTCATACATTTACTGTTGCAACAGGGTTTGTTGCAACATATGTCCTATGAGGGATTTGAAGTCAGTAACTGTCACAGCTTTCAACATCTACAGACTGCAATCCTCACACTACCTTCTGCAGTTCACAGATAGATGCTCTGTGGGTAACACATGAAACCAAAGGCACAGCACGCTGCCCAGTCTGCAGATGACCCTACAGATGGGGATTCCTCATAAATATAGAACTGACATGGCAGGTATTAAAACATGTAAGATTGCCATATCCACACACACACTGTTAAACCAACATTACTCCAAATGCAGTATAGCAGCACTTACAGTCTGTAGTCAGGTCAGGCACATCCCTCTCCTGTGTGTTGACCTGTTTCCGCAGTATATGTTGTTAGAGGTAAATCCCCAATCCATCTGAGATGCTGTTTGCCAAACAACAGATCTAGTTCCTGCTCACAGTGACTGAAAAGGCCCAACACCAACATGATGTTCCTAGATCTTGGAGTGTGTTTCCATGCAATTGGCTATGGGAATGTTACCACAGCTGTTCCATGTGCAGTCAGCTAGGGGAGGGCTGAAATTCATGCATATGCCATCAGCTGATCATGAGCATTACTTAAAATACACATGCTGCTGCCTAAGCAACACAGGTATAGGTCTTCACATCCACCAGAGAGGGAGTGAGAGAGGCAGACAGAGGCAAAGACAAGTCAGGGAGGGGTGGGAGAGTAAAACCTAAGCATGTTTGTGTCACACACCTATCAGCACAGGGTATCAAACCCCTGCCAACTATGTAGTGCTATCACAATTCTATGCAATCATTGGATGCACCACATAGGTTACATGCTGTGGAGCCCTCAGAACGTATATCTGATGGTGAGTGACATCTGCAACAGGGATATGGTAGCTATACGGTAGGTGTAGTACACGTGCCTGTCCGCATGAACAGGTGCCAGCGTCAATACAGCCACATTCTCACAGGGACGCACATACACTGACACACTTGGCAGGGTCAGAAATACAACCCATTACTAGTGAGATTGCCACAACACATTACTGTGCAGGTATCACATGCACCACAGGGGTCATATGGAGGTTATATGGGCAAAGGGTATGGGGAGGTGCCTGACATCAGACAACATGCTTCAATATGCCACTGGGGGTTGTAGTGAGTGTGAACATATGCATTATACAACACACACACACACACACACACACACACACACACACACACACACACACACACACACACACACACACACACACACACTGACTTGCATGGGTGCATTGATTCATGGGTGTGTAGTGGTCAACTGTACCAGATGGCAATACAAGGCTAGGTGATGGGTACACCTTGGCATCAGGCCACATGACAATGGTCTGCATTGTGGCTCAGGGGTGTAGATTCTGGATTTGCCCACACAGGTGGGTATTGTATTCACTATCGTGTCACCTGGGTGACTATTGCATGTGGGCAATGCTGTGCATTGCTTGCCATGTATGTGTTCCTTAGTCCATGACATGGACAATGTCTGTGATGTGCACACCTCCCACATGCATGTACAGTGACATGTGGAGCTGTACCTGGGGTGTCTGGCTCTTGTTGTGTACACAGATTATCATCAGATGTGCCAGTCCGGGCCTCATGTGGTGGGAACTGGTAATGGACAGCAGGTTTACCCTGCACCTACAGTGATAGCATTCTAACAGCATTCCCTGGTGTCAGTGGCATCTGGCCATACAGGGCATGTTTTCAGGCATGATATGTCCTTTGTGGGTCACATTTGATGGTGCCACAGGTGTTGCAGGTGTCCAGTGGGGAACATGGTGAAAGTGCACTGTCTACATGTATGTGCTTATTGGACAGATGGACAGGGTGCCATGCCCTCTGTAGGCCACTGCAATCACTCCATAGTTACTATCAGTGGGAAATATGCAGTGTACTACCAACAGAGCAGCTGTTGCCTAGGCAAGTGTGTGTGTGTGTGTGTATGAGGCATGGGTTGAGAGTGTTCTCTGGCTAATATTCGGGTTGCTAACTTTGTTTGCCTGGCCTTGATGTCACACATATGGGTATGGATCTGCACCGCAGCCTCTCGGCTATTTCACATCTGTTATCCCTGCATGGTGGATATTGTGATATATACCAGGGCCACCATATAAGAAATTTGAAAAAAACACTCCACATCGGGCCTAGTTGTTACACACTCAAAACCACCTCCACACAGGATACGAGCTACAAACACAGGCATATGTCATGTCTAGGATTAGAACTCCTACCTAACTATTTTATTACACTACAGCAGTATGCAGTTATAGTACATGACATGGAGATTACTGGAGTACTCCTTCCCCAAAGGTGTATTTCACATTGGATGACATCAGCAGGATTGCCAAAGCAGGGCATTTGAACTGTAGTGAGTGTGGCTAGGCTAAAATGCACTGCTCCCTACACAGACATTGAAACACACACAAAACATCCACACCCGACATGTGTGGGTATACAACCCCTAACAGAGGTTTATAGCACACTACAGCATGAAGCTGTTATAGGATGCATCACAGGGATTACGGGAGAACTCCTTCCCCAAAGGTGTATTTCACAGTGAATGACATCAGCAGAATTGGCAAAGTAGGGCATTCGAATTGTAGTGAGTGTGGCTAGGCTAACATGCACTGCTCCCTATGCAGACATTGAAACCAACACAAAACATCCACAATTGACATGTGTGGGTATAGAATCCCTAAAAGAGGTCTATATCACACTACAGCATGAAGCTGTTATAGGATGTACCAAGAGGATTATTAGAGCACTCCTTCCCCAAATGTGTATTTCACAGTGAATGACATCAGCAGGATTGCCAAAGTAGGGCTTCTGAAATGTACTGAGTGTGACTAGCTAAAAATGCATTGCTCTCTACACAGACATTGAACCACATACATAACATCCAGAACTGCCATGGGTGGGAATAGAACCCTACTAGAGTTCTATTTCACACTACAGCAGCAAGCAGTTACAACACACGCTACAAAGGTTACTGGGCTACAACCTTCCCAGAGATGTATTTCTAGGTGGATGACATCAGCAGCCTTACCAAAGTATATCATTTGAATTGTATGTAGTGTGACTACACTAAAAAGCATTGCTTTCTACACAGACAGTCAGACCAACACACACACACACACACACACACACACACACACACACACACACACACACACACACACACACACACACACACACACACACACACACACACACACACACACACACACACACACACACACTTGTCATGTCTGGGATTAGAACTCCTACCTAACTAATGTATCAAACTACAGCAGTACACAGCTATAGGATGCACTATGGAAATTACTGGGCTACATCCTTCCCAGAGGTGTATTTTTAGGTGGATGACATCAGCAGCCTTGCCAAAGTAGAGCATACAAATTGTTTGGAGTGTGACTATCATAAAAAGTATTGCTCTCGACACAGACAGATACACACACAAACACACACACACTTGCCAAGTCTGGGATTAGAACTCCTAATGTATCATAGGTTCATAGGTTCATAGGTTCATACTAGGCTATCTGCCCAAGGGCATTTATAAGCCTAGCCCATAGTTATGTGGCTTTCGCCACCCCTTTAGTTTGAATAAAAACTATGCCTATCATTTTGCTGTGCCTCTGTCAAGCAGTGACACTGAAGTAATCCCTGGGGTATATCTGCAATCTCCCATCCATTGGTCAAGATTCCTCTTGAACAAGGCCAGAGAGGTGCTCTGCCTCACATGTACCGGGATTTTGTTCCACAGCATAGGGAGTCTCTGGGTGATGAATCTGTCCCTCCAGCACGTTCTATTTATAACCGTGTCAAGGTTTAAGTCTCCGCCCTTGTGGTTCTGAGGGATCTAGATTTTTGAGGTGAAGCATATTCATCAAATCTGGGTTTGACATGGCCTTATATGTCAGGCACAGGTCACCTCTGAGCAAGCGGTATGAGACTGAATAGAGCTGGAGTTCTTTCAGTCGGGCAGCATAAGACATATTTTGAGACCCTTTATCCATTTGGTGAGGAACTTTTGGGGCCTTTCAAGCTGCAGCAGGTGTCTGGTCAGATACATTCCGAATGGGGCATTGTACTCAATCATAGGTCTAATGAGTGATGAGTACAGAGGGACGATGACCTCCCTTGATCTAGATGTGAATCCCTTCATGATAAGGTGGGCGATATAGAAGGTTTTCATAACTACTTTAGCAACATGAGTGTCAAACGAAAGGCTACTGTCAACCTGGGTCCCCAGATCCCTGATGACTTTTTCTGTGCTCAGTGGATTGCCATCTATATGGTAGCTAGGGGTAACCTTGTTTTTCCCGAAGGGTATGACTATGCATTTTTTGGCGTTTAACTTCAGGCCATGGCTCTGGCACCAGTTATCCGTTTCTGTGAGGCCCTTCTGGAGGATATCTGTGTCAGATGTGTTTTCGACTATGGCGCCCAGTTTGCAGTCATCTGCAAACTTTGTCAGCCATAACCCTCCTGTGTTTGCTTGTACTTCAGTAAAGTAGATGCCGAACAAGAGTGGACCCAGGACTGAGCTGCAGTTATGGCATGCGCTACAGAGATTACTGGGCTATAACTTTCCCAGAGATGTATTTCTAGGTGGATGACATCAGCAGCCTTACCAAAGTAGAGCATTTCAATTGTAGGGAGTGTGACTACCCTAAAAAGCATTGCTCTCTACACAGACAAACACACAGTTTCCAAGGTTGGGATTAGAACTCTTACCTAACTATTTTATCACACTACAACAGTATGCAGTTATGGCAGGCACTATGGAGATTACTGGGATACAACCTTCAGAGATGTATTTCTAGGTGGATGACATCAGCGGCCTTACCAAAGTAGAGCATTTCAATTGTAGGGAGTGTGACTACCCTAAAAAGCATTGCGCTCTATACAGACTGAGACAGACAGACACACACAGTTGCCCTGTCTGTGATTTGAACTTCTACTTAACTAGCTTATCACACTACAGCTTTACGCAGTTATGGGATGCACTATGGAGATTACTGGGCTACAACTCTCCCAAAGGTGTATGTCATAGTGGATGACATCAGCAGGCTTATCATAGTAGGGCTATGGGGAGGGCAATGTGTGTGCATGGGCCATAACTCATTCATGTAGAGGTTGACACACCACATGCAGGCACACACAGGGTCATATTTCACAGGTACATGTATACAGCTGCTAGATGACTACTTCCTTGTACATTCATGTTGCACAGCTAGCACATGCACCACATAGCCTGTAATGCTGACAGATACTGGTGGCTAGTAACTGCAGTGAGTGACATCTGAACCTCATGTGGTTGGGGCCCTTTGGCTGTGTGGTGGGTGGGACAGGCCTGGATGGCTCCTTGTCACAGTCACCCTCTTCCACACATCTACGTATGTCTACCTTTGGCTTATTATAGTGTGTTGTCCTTACATATATGTCTGTATTCCTATCCATTGGGTGTGCAAGGCATGAGTGGTGCATATTGACAAATGTCTGCACTAGCAACTGTGACTGCCAGATATGTCTGGTCCACTGGTGTTTGTAGACATGGCCTTCATGTGTTTAAGTGTGTGTGTGAGCATACCCAGTATGACCTTTCAGTATGTTGTTGACTGACGTTGCCTTAATTTCTCTAAGTGTGTGAGCATTCCCAATATGGCCATCTATATTCAATGTGTGGATTGAGTCCAGGTAGTTTGTACTGCAGTGCTGACCTTTGTGCTGTACACCGACGGGTAGCATGCTGTTTCTGCAGGGTATTCATCGAGCATTTGGCATTGACTGTTGCTACATTTCTGCATAGGATGGGGGGCTCACCCGACTATTTCTACATTTCTACATAGAATTGGGGGGGCACACCTGACTGTTACTACATTTCTACATTGGATTGGGGGCACACCTGACTATTTCTACATTTCTACACAGGATGGGGAATGCACACCTGACTGTTATTACATTACTACATAGGAGGGGGGGCACACCTGTCTATTTCTACATTTCTACACAGGATGGGGGGGCACACCTGACTGTTATTACATTACTACGTAGGGTGGGGGGGCACACCTGTCTATTTCAACATTTCTACACAGGATAGGGGGGCACACCTGACTGTTATTACATTACTATGTAGGGTGGGGGGAACACCTGTCTATTTCTACATTTCTACACAGTATTGGGGGGGCACATCTGACTGCTATTACATTGCTACGTAGGATGGGGGGCACACCTGTCTATTTCTACATTTCTATACAGGATTCGGGGGCACAACTGACTGTTATTACATTACTATGTAGGATGGGGCACACCTGATACTTGTACACATTTGCTATGATTGTACTGGTATGCCAGGTACTCCATTTCATTCCGTATTCTTACCTATCATGCTGACTTGAGGCATACCAGTGTACTACAGATTGTAGCTTTGGTTGCCCTACATATTAGTGTTTGACTTCCTATCCTTCAGAACTAACATCCCACTGCATGACCTGCTGTAGTCTGTCTGTGTAGGCCTGGGGGAGGTTAACCATAGCCATCATTCAGGGGCCATAGCACAGGCTCTATTTGGGTTTGTCCTGCTGGCTGAGACTGTTGTTGGGTATGTGAACCACCCTGACTGGCATGTGTGAGGCATATGGACACACATGTCACCCAGCACATTTCCTGCAGTGGGTTTTGTCACCCTGTGTAGTACTGGCTACTCTGGTGACTCCAGTATGTGTTACAGATGTCATGATGCCACTATGGGTGTCTACTTTCTGCTGCCATAGCATTCAGACACCCAATTCCCTTGCATGCTCAGATCCATACCATAGATAAAGGTAACGACACATTCT
This sequence comes from Protopterus annectens, assembly GCF_019279795.1. Lineage (NCBI taxonomy): Eukaryota > Metazoa > Chordata > Ceratodontiformes > Protopteridae > Protopterus > Protopterus annectens. The sequence goes on along the minus strand of NC_056745.1, from coordinate 399,691,773 downwards.
ACTCCATTTGGCAATTGGTAGGTTGATTGACTTACCTTGAGGGTGTGCCTGAATTGTGGATGGTGCTGGAGGTCTGCCTATGTCAGATACACATAGTACACTCCCTATACATGGTTGAGCACAGGTAGTGTCTTGTCTGGCATCGCTTTTACTGTATGTGCAAGTCAGAGAGAGGTGTCATTCCCTGGGTCCCTACTGTGTCAGTGTATGTGCTATGCATTGTCTCTTTGCCACAGCCTCGGCATACTGGGCACGCCTCCATCTGCCTACTGGGGCAGGCTCAGGTTGTTCCTCCTCTGAGTCACTCTGTGCCTGTGCAGGCCTTGGCATTGGTAGTGGGCTGTGTGGCCCTGCCCCATGCTATTCATGCTGCAGCTGTTTCCACAGGATCATATTGTGTAGCATGGCACATACCATAACAATTTGGGTACATGTAGCTGGTGAGTACTACAAGGCTCCACCGGATGTGTCCAGACACTGGAACCATGACCTGAGCATCCCAAACACATGCTCTATTATAAGTCTGGTCTGTGCGTGTGCCTCATTATGGCATTCTTGTTCAGGTGTGTGTGTGCATTTCTGATGGATGTCATCAGCCACGGCTCCAGTGTGTAACCAGCATCCCCCACTAAGTGACCGTAGGGGATGTCCCCATTGGCAAATCTCTGGTACAGCTGTGTCAGATGCCATATGTGGGAATCGTGATAGTTTCCTGGGCAGCCAGCACACACATTCATTATAATGCCCTGGGCATCACAGATGACCTGGCAGTTGAAAGAGGGGATGCACCTGTGCTTGGTGTAGGCCCTACCCTGATCACTGGGTGGTGCTTTGATGCATAAGTGCGTGTAGTCTATAGCACCCACTACCTCAGGGTATTCTGCTATTTGGTGGAAGAGACGCATATTGCTGGTCAACACCTCATGGGTGTTGGAGAAATATACGTGCTCACTGGCATGTGCTGACATGGCATTCAGGAACTGGTGGAATACTCTGGATGCTGATGCCTGTGAGATCTCCATGATATCCTCAGTTGAGCTTTGGGAGGTATCTGTGGCTAGTATTCCTAGGCCTACAAATACCTTGGTATCCACTGGGACGGGTTCCCCTCGGTCAGTTTGGTGTGTGAGGTGTGGCCGGCACAGCTCAACAATTTGCTGTAGGAGGTCTCTGTCCACCCTATAGCACTCCATTCCAGCTCATGTAGCCCCTAGTAGGTTACCCTGGGCCTGTACACTCTTCTCCATCTCCTCACTGTGGGTTGATGGGCAGCATTCACATCCTCACCACCCTCAGCCTCTTACACATGTTGTTTTATGTTGCCTGCTGCAGCCCCTCTCATTTTGTAGGTTTGTTTGTTAAAAGTTCCCCCCTTGTATACATTGGTGGCGTAGAGTATGGGAAAAACCAGAGGGGAAGGTGTTTGCATAGTTTATAGTAGTGTTCTGGGCTGGGCTGGTCTGCTGCCTATGTAATTGGCTGATTCTGATACATTTCACCTGCCAGCTATGCTAGTTTTCCTTGTTTACCTTCCTACTGCTGGTTTCCCTTCCCAGTCCAGGGGCGCGCCGTGCAAACAAAGTGCTGAAATGTGCACAGTGCTGCAATTTCCTGGTTTAACTTTCTTTTTCTTCCTTTAAAACCTGGTGCGTGGTGCACACACCCGTTTAGGCATTGTAAAGAGTGCTAGGCAGATTCAGACACCCCCCCCTAGCTTAGCTGTGCTAAGCTAGGAGCAAACCCGAGCCACAGGGCTCCAGTCCACTTACAGTATACCTGACATACACCCCCATGATGTCACCTAACTCCTAGGCTTGCACCAAGCTATTCCTACTTTTACACTGTTGGGACCTGACTCACATGCTGGGGAAAATTGGGATTCACTATCATTCCCCTCATTTGCATAGGATTGCCTGCTAATGCATAGTTACATGTCTCACACTGAGTCGCCCCCCTTAGCAACCACTACTCACTGGCCATGTTGTCTTCTGCCTGCCATTGACTTGCATGGCAGAATACTGATTTTAGTTAGAATGCTTAATTTAGGTTTATTTTGTTATTTTCCCCCAATCCTGTTTGCGTGCTGCTGCCCTACGCTTAAATAGCCGAGATTGGCTAAAAAAAAAAAAAAAGTTGATTTGTGTACTTTTTTCACTGTTTGCAATGCCAATGGCCTTATACTTGGCCATTGGCATGCTTACTACATGATATGCAGCCTTTATTTGGAGCTGTCACAGCTCCGTTTTGGATTTTGCAGAAATGTACTCGGTTACTAACCGAGTACATTTCTACAGATTGCACTAGTCCTGCATGGCCGGTTGCAAGCTTCCTGGATTGCAAAATCACCTCATTTGCATAGATTTCTCCTGAAAATAGGGTGATTTGCATACAGGGGCTTAGTCCATGCAGGATTAGTGCAGGAGCGGTCTTACAGTCCCCTGCAGGCTGTTCCTGGATCACACTGCAGACATATTGCTTCTAGAGCTCCTGCACTGATCTCTTGCACACTGTGTAAGGTATAGAGAATCCAGGGGATTGTTTAATCATAACATATAGTTTTCTTTACATTTGTAAACCAAGCCTGTGGATTATATTAATATTTACAAATGACATAATTGTCTACAAAATCCTATCAGGCTGGCAGCCTTCAGAAGCTGTTCTGACAATTAGCTCATCTGGATAATTAAGAAGATGCGGTGACTGCTTTCCATATAAATATTTTACTAATGTTTATAATGTACAAAATACTGATCATTTTAAATGTACATCTGTTTTCCAACATATAATGACACATTTCAAACATTCAGTAGAGTCGTGTATCACTGATGCCTATACTGCCTAGGCTGCTGATGACTACACATTTCGCAGTTATCCATTATACTACAACAGCATTGCCTATGCTGCCTGTATATATGTGAATAGTAGCTCATAAATAACTTCTATACTTCATTCCCCCTAATAAAGTGAGCATTCTTACAAAAGTTCCATTTGTTTAAGTTAACAGAAACGGATGTCCGACTGCTTACAGATATGCTTTCAGTTATGTGTTGATAGTTATTTCTTTAGAATATAATTCCCAATAAAGTGTCAGAAGTTTCTGTATTCATATATCTGCAAGAATAAGGATACACACATGTAGTACCTGTTTATTATAAAGAAATGTGTGCTGCTTGTTAGGTCAGTCTGCAAAGAAACCATCTTGCTTGCCTATATTTTGTCATGCTGTGGATTCAATTCCAGATAGAGGAAACATATCATTATATTGTTATTGTTGAATAGTCTTCTCTTCATAACTGATTATTGATATTAATGTTTTTTTTTGTGTTTGGTTATGAATAATTAATTTACTCACTGAATTCCTACAAATACCTTCATAATGCATAATGTTCAGTTAACAGGACATCTCTTTAAATAAAGGGTTATGTGTAAAGCTTGCAACAGACTGCTATATGTCTGAAAAATAGTTTTGTGGAATATGGTATTATTTTCAAAAGTGCTATCAAGTGTGTTTTTTGTAGATCAGAGTGTGTGGGCATGTGGATATAAGTACTGAGCACGTGCAAGCAGGAGTGCCATTTTGAGTGAGCAGCCAGAGTGAGAGCATGCATGTATGTAGTCAGTCAGTTAGTTAGATAGTTTGTTTACGTTCAATGTTCCTGACATCCATCCTGGTGTATTTGTATACAATAAACTACTTAAACAAACAACCAAGCCTCATTGTCTTATTAATGCACATAAGATGAGCAACAGATATGCTGTATCCAGGACTGTTTTTTAAGTTTCTGAGCCCCCTAGACCTTTCTGTGTTGGAGGGAAGCCTTCTAGCTTATCAGTGGGAGTGGTAAGCACTAGGTAGCTTATCTAACATGACAGGAGTGGTTTCTGGTCTAGAAATTGTAGTTCATTGGCTATCTGGGCATTTTTTCCATCTCTTTCAACTTTCTGGTTTAAAAGCCCATGTTTGCGCACCGTGCAGCGGAGCTCAGCTGAGGTAAACTATTACTGGTGCCAGAAAGTCTCCTCTTCAATTTTCCCCTTAGAACGTGCTTGTTCTTTTACTTCCTCCACCTCAATTAGCTTAATTGGCTAGCACTTTAACAAGCTTTTGTAGCATTTATTGTAGCACACTTAGGTGCTATCAGCACTAGCTGTTTCTATACAGTAACAGCACCATTACTTATTAGCTATGACCACCCCTCCTGGTATGCTTGTAGGGCAATTTCCTGTGATTTCTCCTGCAACTGTCTAATGTACACAGACAACCCTCTCCTCTTAACTCCCAACACTCATACCTGTGAGAGATGTGCTTATATCACCAAACTTGAAGCAGTGCATGCTCCAACCAAGATTGGATTAGCTGGTCAAGAGGAGAAGGTCAACACCTGCAACTCATTGCATAGAACACACAGCCCTCCAAAACACCAATCTTCACAACCCACACATAGAAACACAAACCTTACACCCACCTTCGTGGATGCTTTCAATAAAAATTCACCCAAACAACAGAAACCCCCGGGATAGAAATTCACTCAACGACCACAACATAACATCAACCCTAGAACACACAGCTCACCACCACAGTGTGGCCCTCAACCCAAGCCCTTAAGGCAAAACACTTAGCCCAATATAGTAATCATAGGCGACTCAGTTGTGAGGCACACTGATGTCCCACTCACTAGGATGAACAAGGAGAAGGTGACATTCAGTTGTCTATCAGGTGCCAGGATCCACCACATAACACATGCACTCAGGTCATGCCACAACAAGTACAGATATGACTCAGTCATTGTTCATATGGGTGTGAATGACCTGAGATGTACCTCCCTGGACTAAATGAAAAGGGATGTGCTGGAACTCTAGGATTATGTGGCCCAGGCAGGTATGACCCTAGCCCTGAACACTATTCTACCATCACCCAAAATGATACCAGAGTATGAGCATAAAATGATTGACTTCAACAATTGGCTAAGTTTCTGGTGTCATTCTAAGGTAGGGTTGCCAGGTTTCTTTGCGGCTAAAACCGGACTAAATCCACGCCCCTCGCATCACACATAACTCCACCCATTCCCACCCCCTCCCCCGCCCATGCCCCACCTATTGTGTGACATCACAGTGACATCAGCTGATGGGACCACCCACTTTGATGACTTAAGCCGTACTTAAAGGGGAGAAAAGAACACAGGCGGCACTAAGTGCACTGCTAGGCTGATGCAGATGTAAGTACCAGTATTGATGAAAAGTGTCAATATGGTGCATTTTGCTCCAGTTATTTATTTTCTATGTTCCTAAACCTAATTATGGATGATCCGTGGTAAATCTGATTAAAAAAATCCCCAAAAAATGCAAGCAGTTATCTTTGCTATTAAAAAATTGTAAGTTTTGATTTACCCCATAAGATCGTTTAAGTCAATAACATCACTTTACTGCTCATTCAGAAATGATGATCTTAACATTCCCTTGCATTTTGAAAGTTCTGTCAAATACTGTTTGTACTGGGGCGTGGGACAGGTACTCAGTTGTTAAGATGTAACATATTTTCCGTTTCGTACTTCGGATTAGGAAGTTTCAGTCCTTGGCTGTGCCTGTATTGGGTGGGGATCAATTGAGCTAAGTGTTACTGCCCCTAGTGTGATATTTCAGGTGCTAGTACTTAAGATCTTGTACTGGGTCCGACTGACCTCCCACTCTTTTTCTTTACATGTCACATATGCAAAAAATGGGATAAAGGGGTTGTGGATGAATGGATTTCTAACAGGTGACATGTTTTATGTTACTTTCAAAGTATACGTCATAATCTCAGAAAAGCACACATACTTTAAAGAGTTTCATTAATGTTTTTCTATATCACGCCAAAGTTGCGGGTTAGAACAGGTAACTTCCTACAACAATGCGCTCTTATACAAGTTTACGAAGATGCAGACTGGACCACCGCTATGCAGTTGTAAAATGGCAATAAGACTGAATGAAAGATGACTCAAGCCTCTAGATCTAAGAAAGATGCACGTAGGAAAATAAATCACATGCAGCTAGCACACTTGCCATTTCCTGAACATGGCAAAGAGGTAGTTTTATTTTTCAATGTGGTCCCTTGTGACAGAATCAAGTAAAAGCAAAACAATGTTGGGTAACTGCAAGTGCCCAAAAAGCAAGATGCACAATTTGTTTCATGGAATACGGTTCAACATAGTAGATGAGGATAATACAAATCAGGGCGTGTTAATTGCTAGCAGTATTACACTGCATGGTGAAGTTCTAAAATCAGTCTGAGTGTACTACAATGCAACACTGGGCAATGTTGACAGGGTGCTTAAGCATTTTAAATCTTGCTATAAGATTTCTTTTGTCACTGCTTGGTAGTTGGTAGGATAATGATAGCTAAAAAAATATTGTTTTCCCACCGTGGAGTACTGCCTTCAAGTGATATCTCTACAATCTGTATAGCAGAAAATAAAATGTGTCCATTTGTATTACATCACTGCCACTTAAGTTAATGTATGTACTGTCTAAACTATGTAGCTACCAGGAATACTGAAGTTAAAAGCATTTCATTGTTGTGTAGTAGCTAGTAGTGTATCGTACCGCTCCCGTTCGAGCTGGATACATTTACTTTCTCCTCTCCTCTGGCAGCACAAAAAAAAAACGGACTTCATGAGTCCGGTTTTGATGAAATTTTTTAACTGGACAATTTGTCTGAAAACCGGACAGTTCAGTCAAAAAACGGACAGCTGGCAACCCTATTCTAAGGATATCCAGTATCTGTCTGCCTGGGATGACATGATCGACAGACTTCAATGTTTTGTTAGAGACAGCCTGAATCTGTCACCCCTGGGATTCCAGGTACTGGCTAAGGCTCTTGCCACTCCTATAGTGCCTTTTTTAGGCAGTGCTCCAAAGACCAAAATTCCACCATAACAGCTACAAACAAATGCAATCTGAGGGTCATGCTGCTCAGTGTTAGAAGTCTAAATCTCAAAATGCACTCACTCGAAGCTCTCCTCAAAATGGAGAATGTTGACATCTGTGCTGTAACAAAGACCTAGTTTAAAGAGGCGGAAAGCACCCCTGCACTCCCAGGCTGCAACTCATTCCATACCTTTTGGCCCCAGAATACGTCCAGAAGCTGCAAAGGCAGTGGTGTCTCCATATTCTTAAAGGATATGCACACCTCTAGACTGGTAGCCCAGTACAATGCATCTGAGATACTTCAGGTACAACTAACATTGGGTGAGACGGTGATACAAGTCATAGCCTGCTACAGAACCAGAAACATGTCCCCAGACTCTCAGTCCAAGTTCCTTAGCACCCTGGAATCTATAAAGGTCCAACCCAATACTCTCATACAAAAGTACCTCACAAAAAGGATCCTAGGCCTTAAACACATGTCCTACATGGACACACTCAAGAAACTTCAGCTGTTCTCAGTTTCTTATCATCTACTTCTTATCGTCTACTTAGAGGTGATCTCTGCTTGACTTACAAAGCCATGTCTGGCCCAGCCCTACTTGAAATGCTACACCTAAATAAATCTGAATCCCCCTGTGCCACACGCTCCAGAGATCACAACCTCATTACCACAATTAACAGAACATGCTGGAGGGGCAGGTTCATCTCCCAAAGACTGTCCATATTCTGGAATAAGCTTCTCATTCATGTCAGGCAGAGCACCTAGCTGGCCCTCTTCAAGAGAAATCTTGACTGGTGAATGGGTAACAGAAAGTTCACTCCAGGGATCATTCCAGTTGCCCTATTGGATAGGGGCACTGTGAACTAACATCGGGTGGCATGGTGCCTTGCTAATCCTTTTTGGGCTAGACTTGTAAAGGCTCCAGGGCCATTAGCCTAGTACATACCTATGAACCTATGAACATGGTGTCAGAATGGGATCCAGTGTCACAGCCATGAGGCAACAAGTTAAAGTTGGAGGAATATACAGCAGTGGATCATCCCTACTGCTCCAACAACTCGCAAAACAGGTCAGAAACAGATTTCAGTTACTAAAACTCACTTCAATGATTTTGAATGCTCAAAATGAATTTCTAATTAAACAAAATGTCTTAAACTGCGACATATTGATAAAAATATTAATAATTATGAAAACGTTTCAAACAATATGCAAATCACATAAAATGTATAAAAAAGAGAAAAAATGATCACATTGTTTTATGTACTTTTTCACATCAACTAAAGTTATTCAAAGTATCCCAAGTGTGCATAGTGTTTGCAAGTGTGTGCAGTATTACAGTGCGGTTATTTCACAGAATATAGTTATTTCAAAGCATTGTTTGCATAAAACAGTCTTTTGAAGAGCTTATTGTGCATTTGAATATTATTTCAAATACCTGGTGTGTGAGTGTTCATACATAATTACAAGGGCCAAGATTGCATTGTATTTTACTATAATCTGTGGGCATGGCAGAAGGATTTCACAGACAAGCACTACTTGTGTTTGATAACAATATCATAGAAAATTAGAGAGTGTTTGAGCAGGAATACAATATTTTCATACAGGCTGCTTTTTCTGACAAAGACACACTTACAAGAGCATTTAATCTGCTTAATTCAGCTGGTTCAGAGGCCATTGGAAGAGAGCATTCATTTGTGTATGTACCTGCTGTGTTTGCAGGGGAGGGAAAGACCACCATATTGTAGTACCGGCTGAAATGCGGGAAGACCCTGAGTGCTTAAAACCTAAATTTAGAGAAATGCATAAATCCCAAATTAATATTACAATGGGAAGACACTTATATTACACAATAGATCAAAAGCCTAGTGAAACTTTTGCAGCATATATAACTGATTTGAGAAATAAGGCTAAAATGTGCAGATTTGGTGATTTGAGAGATGCGTTGATAAAAGAGATAAAAATGACACAGTGAGAAATTTTGCTTCAAGACAGTGATTTGACATTAACTAAGGCCACTGAGATTTGTCTGACATACAAGCTTATAGAAAGGCACATGAGTATTCTTACAAATGAGAAAGCAAGCCTTCCAGCACCTTCCACAGCTCATGTAGATAGTATTCAGCATGAGTTTAAGAGATAAAGGCCTAAAGGCAGGGTCACTTCAATAAAACCCAGAGCTACTTCAGTAAGGCCTAAGGTGTACGCAGCAAAGTACAGGGTGACTCAGCAAAACCCATAGCAAACTTCATAATCAACTATCATACTTGCGGTGATAATTATGGACCCAAACAAGAAAAGTGCTTAGCTTTTGGTCAACAGTGTCATTCTTACAATAAGTGGAATCATTTCAAAAGGTAATGGTGCAGCTAGGAATAATTTGTCCAGTAGAAGAACCTACTGAATGGGTGCTCTCCATGGTAGTAGCTCATAAGAAAAGCTCAAATTATATCAGAATATGTATTGAGCCAAGAGATCTGAACAAGGCATTAAAGAGGCCACATCATCCAATGCGCACAGTTGAAGAGGTTGCTTCCCTCATGCCAAACCCCACTGTTTTTTCTGTTTTAGATGCAAAGAGTTCATTTTGGCAAATTTTGCTTGACCACAAATCTTCATTGTTAACCACATTTGGTACACCATTTGGAAGGTACAGATTTCTGAGAATGCCATTGTAATAAATTCTGCCAGTGAAGTCTTTCTGCATGTGATGGAGCAATTTTTTTTGGGCTATCCATGTGCTATTATAGTAGATGATATTCTAGATAAAGCAATGGTGAATTCAGACATGACAGAAACCTCAGGAAAGTTCTGGAAAGAGCAAATCAAATGAATCTTAAGTTGAATCTTCAGAAGTGCAAGTTCAGGCTACACAAGTTCTGGCTATGAGAAGTTACTTATGTTGGTCACTTGTTTACCATTTCAGGCTTATGACCAGATCCTTGCAAGCAAACAGCAATTCTCAGGATGCCAGCTCCAGACAATGTGCAAGACCTACAATCTTGTTTTGGCATGGTCAACTGTCTAGGCAAGTTCATTCCAGATTTAAGCCAACTTACAGCACTGCTAAGAGAGCTGACATACAAAGATGTAATTTGGTCAGGGTCAGAATATTACCAATGAGTATTTGATGTCCTCAAACAGAAAATTGCTAACCCACCAACTTAAAGTGACTATGATGTTCACAGACCAGTTACTCTTTCCTGTGATGTTTCTTAGTTTGGTTTAGGTGCAGTCATTCTTCAAGAGGGTGGACCAGTAGCCTATGCATCTTGAACTCTTACTCAGACTGAGATGCAATATGCCCAGATTGAGAAAGAAGTTTTGGCAATTGTGTTTGCATATTTGAGGTTTCATGATTATATTTATGGTCGACCTATCCAGATTGAAACTGATCACCAACCTTTAGTCACTATTTTGAGAAAGCCTATGCATACAGCTTCAGCTAGATTACAATGTATGATGCTCAAATTGCAGAAGTACAATTTCAATCTCATTTACACAAAAAGGCAAACTTCTTTAGCTTGCTGATACTATATCCAGATCGCCCAGAAAAAACACAGAACAGCATAACAATGAGCTGCCTGATTTTGAGGTTGTGGAAGTGAGAAATGTTTCTTCCACATATCTTGATGAGCTTAGAACTCAGCTTCAGATCCAATTCTCCAGAAGCTCAGCCACTTTATCAGTCAAGGATGGCCTTCCAAGCCATCTTGTTTACCGGTAGAAGTGCATAAATATTTTCCATACAGAAACGAGATTTTTTCAGACAATGGTATCATCATGAAAGGTCTGAAGATGATTGTTCTAAAATACTTGCAACAAGAGTGCATTCAATTTTTGCATTGTGGCCACCAAGCAATACATTCTACTGAAAGAAGGGCGAGAGGTCTAGTATTTTGACCTTCTCTGTCAGGAGATATTGAGAAAGTGCTTTCATCTTGTTCAGTATGTAATAGTACAGAGCCGCATCTACAGAAACAACCACTTCAGTTAAGCCAGATTCCTGAACTACCTTGGTCAACAGTACGCATAGATATCTTTGAGTGGAATGGTCAACATTACTTGGAGTTAATAGACTCTTATTCAAATTGGTTCAAGATTGACTTACTTCCTAACTTAACTTCCAGTACTGTCATTACTAAGTTAAAGAGACATTTTTTTGTCCATGGTAGCCCACACAGTTATTTCTGGCAATGGTGCACAATTTACTAGTCAGCAGTTCAAGAGACTTGCAGAATCATGGGACTTTGCTCATATTACGAGTAGTCCTGAATATCCTCAGTCCAATGACTTGGCTGAATGTGCAGTTCAAAGTTCAAAACAGGTGTTAGAGAAATCCAGATGTGACACTACCAATGTTTTTCTAAACTTGTTAAATCTCAGAAACATTCTTCGTGATAATCATCTTGGTTCACCTCCCAAGAGACTTATGTTGAGACAAACCAGAACCACATTACCCATCAGCAGTAATTTATTGGTTCTATGTGCTAAGAACAACAAAGCAGTAAAAGCCCAACTGTTGAAGAAGCATTTGACCCAGAAGTCTTATTATGATAAAACCAGCAAACTGCTCTATTCTTTACAAAAAGGGGGGATAGTGAGGATGCAGATGTCAAAAGGTTTTGATCGCATAAGATTTGTGAAAAGTTTGTGTCAAGAGTCGAGATTGTACATTATGGAGTCACAAGGAATGCAATTCAGATGAAATTGGAAGCATTTGTTACCAGTGTCTGAACCAGTGTTACAGCATCTTGCCTGTGACAAAGACTCTAGTTCTCAGAGTGACTTGTCCAATGTTCCTGTTCCAAAGGACATCCCATCAGCAATCGCTGCGCTGAGAAAATCCCTGAGAGTCCTCAGGCAGAACATTCCCCAGTGACTGTCCCTGTTGCTAAACCCAGTCCTAACTATTATGTTATGAGAACAGGTCGCATCTTGAAACCTAGTTCCAGACACACGGCAACCTGGATATGACTGTTGTTTTCTTTATTAGTGTCTGTATAATTGCATGCCTATAACAATGTCATTGCTTATATGAGACAGCTCAGTAAAGAGGGAGGGTGTAGATCAGAGTGTGTGATATACTGTTACGAAGCAGTCCAGGCAGTGGGCACATGCATATAAGTACTGAGCACGTGCCGTTTTTGTGAGCAGTCAGAGTGTGAGCATGTATGTATGTGGTCAGTCAGTTAGATAGTTCATTTAAGTTCAATGTTCTTGCCATCCATCTTGATGTGTTCGTATAACTGAACACCGAAGCCTCATTGTCTTCTTATTATTGCACATAAGATGAGCAACAGTTTTGCCATTCATTATTACACTCACTTCAACAACCACATCTTATCTTTTGATGGAGTCAGATGGTCAGACTTACAGATGAAATGTAGATCAGGGGGATACAGTGATGAATGCATTTGATTTGTGATGTGCACTTTATCAAGGAATATTTGTAAATGTAGTCCTCCTACATACCGTACTGTCTCCCCAATGTACAGGACCTTTTATGTCTCTTTTAGCAGAAGGTATGTGATACATGGCACTGTCCCACTTTCTGAGGGATGAATGTTTTCAATTACTGTTACTGGTTGTGACCACATTACTGACCTGAAATAATTTTTGCAATTTACCTGAATGCCCTGCATGTGGTCCTTCTTTGAAATCCTAATACAAGATCCATGCTAGTAACCCATTACTGCACATGTAGAATCCCAAGTCTTTTCATTGCCTTCACAACATACCCTCTCAGGCAAGATGGATTAACTAGGCAGGCAGATGCAAGGAATAGAGTATGGATATAGATTAGAGTTGCAGGCTTGAATCTTATGTCCTTAAAGCATGCACGTGATTGCAAAATGCATAAAATAATTCTCTAACATTCTTCAAAAACAACTTTTTAGAACCTCATCTAAGTAAAGTATAGCCTTGTTATTTGAGGGCTACTTCATTCATAGTTACTCTTTTCTTTTTTCAGGTGACAAGGACAGGACCTGAAATCATGCACTGTGCATTGAGTGGACGCACAGGCTTGAAGAGCAGCAGAGTAAGAGACGTATGTTGCTTTATTTTTCTGTTTTGTTAAATAAAATGTATCTGTTCCTTGTTACGGGTCTTTATTTTTTTACATTACCATGTATATTGCTTAGAATGCAGGAATACCCATCATGCATTAGTAAGGTAAGTGCAATGATCACACTATACCTGTGCTTACAATCTGATAAAAAAACAAAAAAAAATGTTGAAATATCATTTATGAGCAGTTCATGTTTCCTGAAGATAGTTTTTGAAATGTAGCCCACAATCTAAATCAGTCAGATTTGTATATCAGTCACACATAGGCAAAAAGAAAAGCTTTTGTTTAAATGTTTACATGTGTTTTTGTGGTTTGTCGGTGGTTGGATTGTTGTGTGTTATTATTTCTAGCTTGAATGGTTGTCTGCTACTGTGTGGTATGTCCTTCTGTTCATCATTGGTTGGTTTTGTTATGACATGCTTGCATCCTGTGTTTGTAGATATCTCTGCAAATAAGCATTATTTTTCAACATTTCGTAGTTGGTAAGCCTCATCTGGTTGTTTGCATTTTGCAGGCTGATTGTCAATAATTGTAGCCAAGTCATGCATGCAGTTATAGGCATACAATACTGTTTGTACAAAATATTAGGTTCTCGTATCTGAGCCAGTAACTGTGTTTATGACTTGAACATTGTTAATGTTTGGTACTGTTTCATTCCTTATATTGATGGGTCAGCCAATTACCATGCTGCCTGTCTTAGTTTGTCATATGGCTTGCATAGTTTCCATAATATTGTCATCTCACTTTCTTTGTTTTAACAATGTCACTTGGTGGGTGTTCATATGATTCATTACATGCAGAGGCCACAGTTTACATTCCCACACAGACATATCTGCTCAGAGAACACATGCGAGGGAAAAAGAATGGAAATAATGACATGCCGCTATACACTAAGTTGGGTGGTTTACTGAGGCAGATTAACAGTGCAGGTCCCAATAATAATTTTATCTTGACATTTACAAGCTTTGATCTGGTCAGATTTCAGTTATGGTAATGTGTTATGAGACAGCGCTGGGCATGGCTGCATTTAAATGTCAGGATATGTTACATGTGCTTGCTTTGAACATGCTTGCCATGCTTCATAAGACTTTCGGCTTTTTCCGGTTAGGGGTCACCACAGTGGAACTCCGGTCCGCTCAAGACTGGCAGTGGATTTTTATGGTGCTGAGTTGCCAGCCCGACACCCAACCTTCAAAGAAGGCATGCCCATTCACGCTTGCACCTACCTGCATGTCTTTAACGTCACTCGACTTTCTGGGAGGACATACTTGCCATGCTTCAGGCTGGCCAATAAATGAATGTTCAGGTCAAGTCATGATTTTTACTGGTGTGTTATGCATGCCATTACATAGCCTTGAGTGAACCGCTTACATTGGTGATGATACATTCTCCCTGACATGTTCTGTTACTGGACATGTCCATAACTATAGATAAAATGATAAATAGGGAAGGTGTTGTGTGCATTAGGAGCCATTCACTAGCAGCAATTCCATTGATTATAGTTGTGCTACTTGTTAGTGTGTGTACCATTTCAAATTGAACTTTGGTTTAAATAAAGAATTCAATGTATGCCACTACACCTTCAGTCTCGTATTTGTATTTGTGGAACTCACATGTGGATGGAATGTTAATTAATTTATATTAGACTGCAGATGTGCTCATTAGTTGCATTTTAAGGTCAGCTATGATATTCTTGGGAATGTGCAGCATGATAAACATTTGCTTTTCATTGTTATGGTTTGACTACTGACATACATTGCATATAGTGTTACCCTGGACTATGGTCATAAAGTATTTCAACATTTTATGAGGATTCTTCCCTGGCTGTTCATTGTGTCACAGTGGGTATGTTTTGTAGACAGGTAGTATCAGGTTTGAATATATAATTTCTATCCTGTGTTGTGATTCATCTTGACAGAGCATGGGACCTGTGGACAATTGCCAATCAGATGTTGATGATGAACGTATGTCAGGCCACTGCTGGAGTCACTGGATGATGACAATGATGATGATGATGATGATGATGAGGAAACTGGACCTGCACATGCCATCATCCCTGCTGTACCCCAGAGGAGACAACAACAGGAACAACAGAGAGAGAGAGAGCAGATCCCGAAGGTGATGACTGATGTGTTTCAAACACAGATGAGGGACATGATGGGGAATTTTCTGAGGACATGGCTTGGGTAATGAGTGACTCCTTCAGGGAAATAGTCTGAGAGATCATTTGTAATGTTCATCCCCATCAGGGTGGTCCCTTAGGTCTGTAAGTATTGTCAGTGTGCTACAATCTACAGACCCTGGAAACTACAGACCCATCAGTCTCGCTAATCTTATATGTAAAGCCATGAAAAGAATTATCATGAAAATGATCAATAGAGATATAGTAAACCTCCAAACACTGGACCCAACCCAGTTTGGTTTCATCAAGGGCAGACCATGCCTACTCAACCTGGTAGACTACTTTGAGAAGGTAACTAAAGCAATGGATGAGGTAAAAATGGTTTACACTGCCTACCTTGACCTGGCCAAGGCATTTGACACAGTAACCCACTCGGACATTGTTGAGAAATTCAAGAGGTTAGGTACAAACTTGTATATCACCTGGTGGATAACCAACTGGCTCACAGACAGGACCCAGGAAGTTAGAATTGGGGAGTCCACCTCTACAAAGAGACCAGTCATAAGTGGAGTCCCTCAGGGATCAGTCCTTGGACTGCTCTATTTTGGCATTTACTTCTTAGAAGCCAAGACCAATGTCAGTGGTCTCTGCCTGACTAAATTTGCAGATGATTGCAAATTAGGAGCTGTCATTGAATCCCACACTGGCACAAATGTTCTCCAGGAGGGGTTGACACAGAAAAAACTGGTGTCAGAGCCATAGACTAAAACTAAATGCCAAGAAATGCATAATAGTATCCTTTGGGAAGTCATTCACCCCTGGTAACTATCATATTGACAACACACCCCTTAGAGTTGACCCAGTAGGCAGGGACTTAGGGACACACATAGATAGTAATCGAGCTTTTGACCATCACACATCTGCAGTGGTGAGGAAATCATTCCATGTTGCGCAAATTATAAACAAAGGTGTGGCATCTAAGTCCAAGGAAATCATTCTTTCATTGTACCCAGTATTCATCAGCCCTATCAGTGAGTACAATGCCCCCTTTGGTATGTATCTAGCCAGACATATCCAACAACTGGAACATCCACAGAGGTTCCTCAGTAAAAGAATACAGGGCATAAGTAAAATGTCCTATGCAGACTGCCTCAAGGCCCTGTACCTGTATTCTGTCTCCTACAGGCTTTTGAGGGAATATATTTGCCTGGCATACAGGGCATTGTCATACCCAACTCTGAGGGACCTCCTGCATATCCACAAAACAAACAGCACCAGAATTAATTCTGAAGAATTAAACCTTGCCTGTGATATAAGTAGGACCTGCTGGAGAGAGATGTATGTATCCAAGAGACTACCCCATCTACGGAACAGACTTCCCATCCATGTGAAGCAGAGTTCCTCCCTAACCCAATTCAAGTGCAACTTGGACAATTGGATGGGGAACAGGAAATTCATCCCTTGGAGTTACTATATATAACTATCAGGGAGTGTTGGGGTACAACCCCCCCCCCCCCACATAGGGTGGTGTTGTTTATGTTTTTTTTTTTTTTTTGAAGTAATGTTTGCATGCACTGAGAAGCAACCTTGACACCTGCATACTAGGAAGTCAAAATTTCCATTTTCGATAAAGAGTGGTTTACTTTCAGGATGTCGATATTTGTTTTACCCAACCAACTGAATGTAATATATATATTTATCTATATATTATGGATAAACATATATAAACTACTAACAAAAGGCAGCACCAGTTAGTATTTTTTAGAGAAGTAATGTTATTTTGAATGACTCACTGGTGAAAAGCAAATCAGGCTTCATCCAAAAGGTTTGATTGCATACACATTTTATCGACATGCAGAGTCTCATCATTACATGGCAACACAACAGTTCATCAGTCAGTGCTACAATCAACTCACATACAGTACTAGAGTGTATTTTAAGGTATTTATTCATTATGGTTATGACACTGTGGAATAGTACATACAAATCAGGGGGTATTGAGGCAGATCCCTCACATTTTGTCTGTGTGGGGGGCATGAAACTCCAAATGTAAAATATGTGTTTTATTTAGTGGGTGAGAGTAGGATTGTGTTTGGATGTTGTTTGTTGTGTTATTTGTAATGGTAAGCGTGGTACAATGCGATGAAAGTGTATGATTGTAGTGTGTTAGGTTACACTGGTTTTGGTTTAGGAATTGCAAAATTAAACCAATTAGCTTTCCTTTTGTGAGGACCTATGTTTTGGTGTTGGGTTTGTCAGCTGGATTCCACAGTCATTTCTTTTTTGACATGCCAATGACTTTGTAATTTGGTATTTCTAAGTCTATCTGTTCCTGTATATTTGATAATTTTGGGACAACTTTCTTTGCACCACAATTTGTCTTGGAGACACGACTAAATGTCTGTCTCTGCAGCTCTTAACATTATCGTTTTCATAGTCTCTGTTGTTTTTCTTGTGACACCTCTGGTTGTAACAGTTCTTGTTGTTGCTTTTATTCTTCTTCGAATTTCAACATATTTCTCTTTACAAATGTTTGTGATCCCTCCTGTATATCTTTCTATCTTCCTTAGTGATAGCACAGAATCTTGGTTCAGCTACTTTACTAACAACTTCATCTTCAAGAAGTGAACCTTTTATGGCTTTTCTATTCTTGCTTTTTATCCAGTCTGTAAAAATGTGTCAGTCTTCTGTAGTTTCTATCATAAAATTATTTCTGTTTCTGGTGATTTCTTTCCAAAATTTTCTTTATTTTTTATTGATTTTTCAGGCATCATTAACGTAACTGAAATAGTCAATTTGCTTTTTAGTCACATTTGATCCATTTTATCTTTTGAAGATGGAGTGCTTATAACTTTTCCTTTAGGGCAATTTTGACCATGAGGTACAAACCAAGTTATACAAGAAGCCCACTTTTTATTTTATCAGCATTGCTTTAGGCTCCCTATACCACACACCATTTCTTTCTTTCACTTTGAGAATTATAGGCCTGCAGTATATGGCAGGACCATAACTAGGTAGGGTGCAGGTGGTGTGGCAGCTGTCCTGGATGCAGTCTCTTAAGCGGCATGACAGACAGTTGTTAATGGGTGGAGTGTGAGTGCAATACTGATATGCATGCAAGAACCCACTGATGATACTGTGGCTTCTTTAATGAATGCATTTAGTAGTTTTAGTGTAACTACTATAGCAAGTGGCTTGTACAGTCTCCTTCCTACAGTTCATCAGTAAATATAAAGGAGATTAAAATTGTTGCTACAGTTTAGTTAGTTGTTGTCTTTAGGTAAGACCTTTTTTTTTTGGGAGGGGGACCACAATTTTGTTTGCGAGAACACCAGTCTTGGAATTGCCCAGGGTACAAGATGGCCTATCTACGGCTAGGGACTAATATGGCAACATAATGGGGTAAGACTACGTACAAACATTTTCCATATTGTGTATCAATATTTATGACTCACACATGGGCTTTCATACTAGTCTTACTCACTGGGGCACAATATTCATAAATTCCACTGACACTATCTTTGTCTAGTTTTAAATTCAAAACATTGCTTATTAATTGTCTACACTTCTTGTTTGATTTGTATTTATGTCTCAGCACCTCGGCTTCACTGTACTAAGGTTTTGGACTTCAACAGTAGCATCAAACATGTCATATTTGCATTAATATTCAGCATGCAAATTATATTGAACAAACACATTTTTTACCATTTTTACATCTTTGAAAAATGTCATTTTCTAGATCAAATTCTACAGAATTTATTAAAAGCAGAACAGTGCTTCCTTTAATGCCGTACTGAGTATATGTGAGACTTAATTTTTAATTATACAGGTTTTTCTCTGTAATTCACAACTGTTTTTCTCATCTGCATTATTGTTACAGTAGCTTCTCACATGGCTCTGTGTATCATATCCAATAGTATTGCAATACATTCTCATTTTATGTCTCAGTTTTGCTGTCTTACTCGATTCATGTTTTATTTTATGTTTTTTCCCTTAAATGTATACTAGTAACTACACTTGCTGTGCACACATACACAGCTAGCTTTGCATATGGTTAGGGCTGTTTCTTGTTTCATCATGTTTTATACCGCAAACTATGATCTATTAATATACCATGCTACTCACCAAGTACACAGTCTTTGTCTCAATTTACCATCCCATTATCCTCACCAGGGTTAGACTTTGTAGGGTCTAGTGCCCTTATAAATACCAAATATCAGATAAATGGCAAGCACTTTGTAGGCTTGCAATAACTCCTGAACTTCCCATTTTATTATAATGAAATGCCTTTTCTTCAATAAAATAAGTCATTCAATACTTTTAAGCTTTTCTTGAAGTGACATGTATAAAGGCAGCACACTGTACATTTTCAGAACTCTCAGCTATTTCACTTTGCAGTCAGGAATAAATTCAGTTCCTGGATCCAAAACTACCTGTTCTCTGCTAATTTTCCCTATAGGACAGTAGTCTTGCTGATTGCAACTGGAGCATTTTTTTCATTAATAATTATATTTTTACAGACATAAACGACTGAAAGCAAATATATTTCACCTCTGTAGTTATGCAACACAGAGGTAGACCTGCTGCTTTTCTGGATGAAGAATAATATAGATCTATTTAACCTGGTGTTTTCAATCAGACTGAACAATCTGGAAGAAAAGTGAGCTGCATGACACACAGCTTCATGTAACTAACTTATTAACATTTAAAGTTATATACCTCAAACAAATGACTTCTATTTTAGACAAAAGTGAAAAATGTATTTGAAAAGAGTATAAATGCTCTGTTGCTTTACTGAATGTCTAATCTTTTAGACTGACCTTCTTAATTTGTCAAATTAGTGTTGAAGGTTCTGGATGATAAACTATTGTCGTATGGCTTATTAATGTGATATAGGAAATATCAATAAAATCTTAAGTTTTCAAAGTCTGGGTTACTGTAAATCAAATGCTAGTACTTGAATTGTACTTATACAAATGTAGCATCTTTTATACGTACTTCTTGATTTCCATTCTGTTGCTTACAATACTGAAAAGGCCAGTAAATGATAAATGCATGAAACAGTTTATTCCTGTTCATGAAAGAGTTTGCTCCTGTTCATTTTCCTGAAACTGTGCTTGTGGTTGTTTCATTAGCATCTGGATCACAAATTAAGTTCTTAAAGCATTAAACATACTTTGTTTGCTGTTCAAAGTATGGCTAATACTGTTCAAGGATTAGACTTGTATTTCATAATTAATAGAAGGAATGTGGCTAATCCACAAGAAACATACTGAACAAGCGTAACACTTGTGTTAGAACATGGGAGCTCTTTTCATGAGTCGTGACTCCTTACTATAATATGTAGATCATACTTTTCCTACTCTGATAACGTATAACATCCACTGACTTGTTGTTAGCTGAAAGCTAGTTGATAGTGATGGCTGTCTGTAGGGTTGCTCTAGGAGTTGGCTGTTTCATGTGAGAGAAAGAGAAGAATGGCTTGTCGACGACTGACAGACCAGTAGCTTCATGTTGGATGAAAGTTAATTGCTTATCAAAGGATGACAAACCAGGCCGTCATCTAAGATGAAGTAAGCTGTAATAGCAACAGAAGTGTAGTAGGATAAAATTTCAATTTACAGGAGTTTCTCTTTGGTTTTACTGTCAGTTTATCTCAATCTCATTTCCACAGTCTTTTAAATGTTCCATAGTGGCTGTCTACATTGGCTTTCTGGATGAGTAATAATGCATATCTGCTAACCAGAAATTTTCCATGTAAACTTTTATTCAAGAGATGAGTCACTTTTGCTGACATAAATGCTAGGTGGGAATGAACTGTTAAGTTCTGTTGCTGTTAGTGTCTCATGACTGAAGGACATAGCAAGAAGAAAAATAGTGGAAAATTTAGATACTCATCCCAGGTGCACTTAACCACACTTTATATACATGCCTGCACAACAAAAACAAAGTTCGGCTGGCTGTGTTTGTTTTTCAGGAGTGTGGCTTTGTATCTTATCATCTGTGGTTATTAACTGATTTGAATGTTGGTATTCAATAAACTTAAGCTCCATGAAATGCATTTAGAAAGAGCTGCACGTTTATCAGCCAGATTTCTCTGAAATTATTTAGAAATGCTTAAATGACATTGTTCAACAAATTTAAGCCAAAGCCAAATGTCACATTATGCATTTAAGTCATTAAAAGTATAACACACTTCACTTCAAACTTCTAGTGGACTTTGCTTCAGAACTTTTTTATGGTTAACTGACTCTAGTAGTACAAGTGGATTTGTTTAAGCTACCTTATTAGGAAAGATACTAGCTTCAACTTGTTCTTTTCTAACTGTTTAGTAAATATCTTTAAGAGAACGTCACTGGATCTGTACTCATAAATAATTCATAGGGCACATTGTAACATGATGAGTTAAAAAAAAAAGTCTATAGACTGCATTGGAAGGAGTACAGAAGCAACAGAAGCTGCCAGCAACGGCCTGGACATATCACTACAAATAGCTTTTCTTAAAATAGAAGTGTTCCTGAAGTCATTCAGAAGGTCGAAGCAGCGGATGTCACATAATAATGAACGCAGAAGTGTTGGATTCCTCTAGGTCAGAGTCACTGTTATTACTGTCTCTATACCATACCATTTATGTATTCACATACTATTTTATTCAGCAATAATAATGCACTGGTTCAAATACATACATTTGTAATGGCCATTATGCATGTTGTAGATATGTAATAATTCATACAGGATGCCTTTCTTGAATCTGCATTTCAAAAGCGTTATTAAGGAAATTTAACCATGACTCCTTTAAGTGTTTTTAGAATCAAACACTGAAGTCTTTCTCTGAGTGCTGGAGGTTTATTAGCTTAGAATACTGGTATTGATAGGACCCTGTATTATCATTAAACACTAATGAAATGAGGACAGTAGGACATGCCAAGGCTAGGCCACGTGAAACTGCAGACAATCAGAGTAAGCAGCTTTCCAAACACCTGCAGTCTCATTCCAGTTTAAACTGGCAAGCATTCTGCATCAGCAGAAAACGAGCAAACAAAGCACACTTGTATTACAATAGTACAGCCTGGCTTTGACTGCAGCCAGAGAACTTAAATTACAGAATAAAGTGACCTGGCATGACATTACAGCAAGGGCAAATCAAATTGTTTGCAAACACAAAGAGGGAGAAAAACAGTCTTCATAATATGCCAGTAAAATGTGAACTGCTGTGGTGCTTACCTTAGTATCCGAGAATACTTTTAAATTCCCAGACATATATTGACTGTCATTGCTTTAAAGTCTTTTACTGGACCAATGCTATGGGGTTGTTGTTTCTGGGTGTGCTTTTATGGGACTAATGCATTATTGGACGATATCTGACTTACAGTAAATAATGGACTGCAATGCTAGCCAGTCAGTCTTTGGTAAACCATAAACCTTCATCTGACATGAAATGAGACTCTAGATCTGAATTTATAAATTAGCAGAATAATCACAGAGTTAGGGTATGGACAACCATGCACATAGCATTTTCTTATAAATGTAATTAATCCAATTACTTTATTGTAATGGCACATGGCAGAGATTGTTGCAAGTAGTTACAATACATTCCATGACTGTGGTATAGAACAGGACACCTTCATTCCAGGAACTGAGCTGGAAGGCAAAACTGTAGCTGAGCATGCTTCACAAGCAAACCATCATTTAAAATATGGTTACTCTACACAAGGATACAGGAAGAAACCTGTGTGCTTAAAATGTATTGCTCAGTTTCTGAAGCAAATTTATTTCACAACCAA
This sequence comes from Protopterus annectens, assembly GCF_019279795.1. Classification (NCBI taxonomy): domain Eukaryota; kingdom Metazoa; phylum Chordata; order Ceratodontiformes; family Protopteridae; genus Protopterus; species Protopterus annectens. Next base: position 399,668,893 of record NC_056745.1, on the reverse strand, counting down.
CTAGCTTCACTTACAAATTACAATCTTCATGTTAAAACTGTTTTTTTTTTTGCTTTCACTGTTTCTGTATAACTGTAACCTCAAAATGACATCTTCATAAGCATTGCACAATGATTTACCTATGTCTGCAAAGTGTTACAGGTAAGTAAAAATAACTTATTTTTTTTTTAGAAGAACAAATTCTTTGTTTCATTGTGGCTTCACTACTACATTCTCACATACAACTGTCAGAGTAAAGTGCTCCACCAGAAAGTCCTAAGTGACAAAGTGAAAACTCCTAATGATGTTTTAGCATGGAAATGTAGTAGTCTCTACAGTCATTTAGGTAGTGACGCATTGTAGGTTCAGGCTTTTATGATGTCATGGCAGGAGTTTTCAGCTCTGAGAAAAAAAAATTGGGGGGCTTCCCTATTAACAAAATACAATGCAAAAGCAGCACACTTCTGCATCTGGTACTGAATGTGGCAAAGAGGTCATACCTAACTTGAAGGGTTTGTTACTTATTTCAGAAAGTAACCAATACACTTTCTGTTAGTTCACAGCCATGATATATATTCAACTTTTCTGAGAATGCTGGAAGAACGTCCTACAGCCAAGAGTTCTATATTGCATTCTGGGTTGATGTTTCTTAAAAGGCACATTATTATGGGACATGTTACTTTAAGAGCATCTAGGCATTACAGACATTGTCTTAGAATTTACAGTGGTATATATTCATAACGTCATTATATCAGAAGGTCATATAAAGAGGCATAATTATTCAGAAGGTAATATTTGTGACAATCATGCTGACCCACATTCAACATATACTATATTTCTAGTATTTAAACTAGACTTGTTAAAACTGATAATTAACCATGTTAATTATGTTACTGTTTGGTTAATATGCTGCCAATGTTAAAACTTCGTGTGGTCTTACTTCAGCTCTTCTTATTACTTATTGTATTAGTAATATGCTCATGTAATGCCATTTACTGTTGCATTTATTTTGTATTTGTTGTCAATATAATTTTCTTTCTCGTGTATCTTGTGTTTCTACTTTATATTTACTTGTGGCTCGAGTCATAGCTAAAATGGGTCCTTGAATCAATCCACCTACAGAGTTAACAAGTTGAAAATAAAATAAAATAAACAAAAAACACTCTAACTTCATAGCTATGCTCAATTGACTATGTCATGAAAATGAATCTTCCAGAAAAGTCTGAGGCATCTACTTCAAATAATCAAAATTGCATTTAGAAGATAGCAAACAGATATTTAACTCCCCCACTTTCTCCCATCCTCCAAAGAAAGACCACAGAAACCCTTCTTCCATCTCAACAACGGTTTTATTGTACATGTATAAACCATTTTATTGTGTACCTTCAAATTACTTACACCTTTATTTCAGTTTACATGGTTAATTGAACAGTCTATTCACACAATACAACCAGATTAGTGCAACCAGGCTATTCCAGTATTTATTGACAACAATTCCAACTACCTTTCTTAAGAACTTGTCAGTCATAAAGCCCTTGCTGTATGGCTAAGGACTTAAAGCTCTCACTATGCCATGACAGCACCTCTACTCCCCAGTTTAGTTTGTCCATAAGCTGCATTACTCTACAAATCATGAACATCTGCCAGTTAGTTACAGCTGTTTGTCTTTTACAGGATAGTGTTATCTTACCTGTGTTGTCACATTTTTTCTCTTCTGACCTTCAGTTACTCAACAAATTGTATAACCTTAAATGTGAAGTTGTTCTATCTCACCGTTCATTCTTACAGATGGGAGTCGGCCTACTACAAAGCTTGAGGTCTTCAGATAGCTCAAGGCCAAGTTTCTATCCCATGATGCACCTAGAGTTACCTCAGATCTAGTTTGCCACTGCAACAGATCGGAGGTTCTCCCTAGCTTGGGCCAGTAAAAACCTTATTTTTCAAATATTTTCAAATATTCTTCAATTTATTGATAATTTCTTCTAAATAGTACTTTTTAGATAGTTAACCTCTTACAGCTTTACTGTGTAGTTTCCCTTCCCTTGGTGTGCCTCTTTCATAGATAACTAGTTGGCCTTGTTTTTTCTTAGGCCTAGTTTAGATTGTAGTGTTTAAATAGTGTTTAAACAGTGATCTTTCTGTCACAATCTTCCTTAGTACTAGTTTAGATTTAAGTCTGTGTGCTTAGATAGTGACATTTTTGTCACAGCTTGAAAATAATTAGAGCTAAAGTTTATTTAGTGTGTTAGTAGTAGTATATAGTATTGTTGTTTGTATTTAGATAGTGATTTTCTGTCACAACTTTGATATTTCTATCTACCTTCTGCTTAGATAAATAGTTTGTGTATGTGTGACCTTTTAACCCATAGTTTTGAAGGGCTTGTGCCATTTATATTTAGCTTGTATTTTTAGGAAGGTTTGTTGTTATATTTTAATTGTTATTGGGCGAGTCTATTTTTTTCAGCACCCTAATAACATTGTGCTTGTTCAAATGGCTGATGATAAGGACAAACACCCAAAGTCAGGGTTTAAAAAATGCCCTAAATGTGGGTAGAAAATGTCTCTGTCACCGACAGTCATGTAAACTGTGTTTATTGTTTAGGAGCTTTACATTTCCAAGAAAGCTGCTCCATATGCCATTCCTTTTCTTCCAGGAGAGAAAGGAAACTCACTGACAACGGTTTACTGAAACCTTCTTTCCAGGAGGCTTTGAGCAACCAAGATGAATCCAGTAAGTCCTCAAAGTCTTCCAAGACTTCTACTGAATCAAAAAAATCAAAAAAGTCTTTGACATCGGCTCCACAGACCTCAGAGCTGACTGTCTTATCTTTTCGGAGCCGGTCCCCGGTTTTGGAACCAGTATCCAAAATACCAAAATCTCCACTTTTACAGTCGATACCACCTTCGATCCATTCATCTTGGTCTTCCATTAGCCTTTCCGATTTGGATGTGGATTGTGTGGTGCAGAAGCTTTTACAGGCACCGGCTTTTGCTAAATTTTTATTGGGTCCAACCCAAGCGGCTTTGGAGTTGAAGACCCTTTTGCCAGCTACTATACTTCCTCCTCTGAGCCATACCGGTCCTTTGGAGCCGTAAGAGTCAGACTTGTTGATTGTGGAGCCTTTGGAGCCGATGCTTGCTCCAGTGTCTTCGGCTCCATTTACTCTGATGTCCTCAGTGCTGATCAAGGAATCTAAGACCCAACACTCTCTGGTCGGGTCAGGGGAGGATAGTCGGACCGACTTTTCGGTTATGACTCTGCCTCTTAGGGCTTTGGCTTGGATGAGCTTGGCTCCTTCCTCTGGCTCGGAGCCCACTGTCCTGGTGCTGGGGGTATCAAAAGTTTCCTTGGATGCGTCAGTCCCTTTGCATCGGAGCAGAGGTGCCTTCAAAGCCATGAGGAGAGTTATGTCTCCTAAGACATCTTTGACCTCAGGTCTGGCTTCTTCCTCCCCTAAAGCACCTGTGTCTGCTTCTGCTTCACAGATCCTTGCCAAGTGCAGAGACCCAGAGCCTCAGGAAGCCCCTTTAGGTGGCCCATGCTCTTCCGAGACCTCACCAGAAGCCCCCACTGATGAGGTTTCCAGGAAGAGAGTTTGTAAGAGGAAGCATCTAGACTCCCCACAGGAGTCCCTGACATCTGATACTGACTCGCGAGGCCCTAAGAGTATGGCAGTGGGCTATATCCACCCAGCACTTTCTGTTAGCAAGACACATCCCAAGGAAATCCAGTGTGATAGCAGACAAGCTGAGCAGAGCAATTTTGTTGCCCCATGAATGGTCCCTCAAGAAAGAAATAGCGGATAGGCTATTCCACAGGTGGGGCCAGCTTTGCTGCAACCTTTTTGCCAGTCACATGAACACAAAATGCAGAAGCTACTTTGCCCTAATTCCCCCTCCAGGAGAAGCCCCAAGGGACACACTCATTCACATTGGCCTCAAGGTCTCCTCTATGCATTCCCACCAATCCCATTGATACCCAAGGTACTACAGAAAGCAAAAGCCCTAGGAAGGACCATCATTCTAATAGCCCCTTATTGGCCTCATCAGATTTGGTTCCCTTTCCTTCAACTTCATCTTTTGGAGGACCCTTGGATTCTGGACCCAGTTCCAAATCTTCTGACACACTTGTTGGAGGAACTTCATCCCTCTCTGCAGTCCCTGAAGCTGACAGCTTGGCTGCTCCAATTCCTATCATAGCCAGGTTCCATAACATTTCTAATGAGATGAAGCAAATTATCTTATCCTCTCATAAATCCTCTACGAGGAAGCTATACCTTTGCAAATGGAAAAAAAAAATCTATATGGGCCTCTCAAAACAATATTGATCCCTATCAAGCCCCATTGGCCTCCATTTTAGAATTCTTGACTATGATTTTTAACAAAGGAGCTGCAGCACCAACAGTTCATGTTCAACTTGCTGCCATTTCTAATTTTTACCTTGGATTTGAAGGATTGAACATTATATCACATAAACTATCCAAAGCCTTTCTTAAAGGGACCTTTCATCTTAGACCACCTGCAAAATCTCCCTATACCCCATGGAATCTAAATTTCATGCTTTCTCACATTATTCTTCCTCCATTCGAACCAGCCTCCTTGTGTGACCTCAAGTTTTTGTCATGGAAGACTATCTTCTTAGTAGCTATCACTTCTGCCCGCAGATTGTCAGAGCTTCAAGCCTTGTCCATTAAGCCTCCTTATTTGGTTTTCCATGCTGACAGAGTTTCACTTTGAACAAACCCCCTTTTTTTTGCCTAAAGTTTGCACTGAAGCTAATTTTAACCAAATTATTGATTTGCCAGTTTTCTTCCCCAATCACTCCAACAATTTAGAATTCATGCTGCACAAACTTGATGTTCATAGACAGCTCAAATTTTACTTGGATAGAACAAACGATTTTAGGAAATCTGAACAGCTTTTCATCTCCTTTTCAGTCTCCAGGAAAGGCATGCCAGTGGCCAAAACAACTCTGTCCAGCTGGTTATCTCATTGTATCACATTTGCTTATTCAGCTGCTAATATGCCCTTACAACATAAAATTAAGGCTCACTCCACCATAGCAGTGTCTACATCCTCTGCCTTTTCTGCCAGACTTCCTCTTGATAACATTTGTGCAGCAGCCACTTGGTCAACACCTCATACCTTTATCACTGATTACAAAGTTGATAGGGCCCCCAGGGACAGGGCCTTCTTTAGATCCACTGTCCTGAAAAACATACTCCCATGAGCCACCTGAGATAGATGGTGCTTGGGACGCCACCCATCTGTATGAATGAACAGAGAGATAGAACAACTTCACATAAAGAAGTTATGTACTTACCATAGTATTCCATGTGAGTTGCTCATCTCGCCTTCATTATTACTTCCCACCCTCCTACCCCCTCCTGGGTTTTTCAAAGACCAAGATGCTGGATTCTTCCTGATTGCGCAACCCTTCTATAGCTTTCTCTTATGGAGTGATAGAATGACATATGGTATTATTATATGCAGCAAACAAGATCTGAAGTAACTCTAGGTGCATCATGGGATAGGGACTTAGCCTCAAGCTATCTGAAGATCTCGAGCTTTTTAGTAGGCCGACTCAGAGCCAAGGATCAGCTCCGAACCCATCTGTAAGAATGAAGGTGAGATGAACAACTCACATGGAACGTTATGGTAAGTACACAACTTCTTTTTTCCATTCCAGAGGAAAACATGCTGGCTGTCTCCCGCTCCATTTCCCATGAACTAAACATCAGCTTATTTAACCCCTGCAATTCAGCAGGGGCTTCTTTGTACAACTATATCTCTTTGTCTCAGGGAAGTCTGTGTTGCCTGCCGTGTTTCAGAAACACTGACCCTTCACTTCCGGCATCTGCCTCTTGTTCACCACTTGAGTTTCTAGGATGGCTATGCTATTTGTCTTCCCATTTCCAAGGCATCCTTTTGACCTTACTTTCACACTATTTGTTTCTGTCATTATATAAATTAAAAGAGGACTGGGCATCCACCTATCCCATCTCATCAGTCAGACCCTATAAGGAGGAAGGAGGGCTTGCTTAATTAACTCAAAGAAAGAGTTCAGATATAACCTTGCCTACTTGCTTGCCTGTTCAGGCCTTGATTACTTTTTTACCAAATTACCTGATCCTAACCATGCCCCAGCTTGTAACTTGACTTCAGTTACCTAGCCCCTTACCTTTTCTCTACTGCCCAGTCCCCACAGGCTTGTCAGAAGAGCTTGGAGGAAAGCTGGAGAGGGGAAGCTTAAGATGAAGCAGTCTGTTTTCAAACTCCTGTTTTCTGAAATGAGTGCTTTTTGCAGGGTTAGGGGCCTTTCTATATCCCCCCAAGAGCCATAATACTTAATCTAACCATCTCTTGGTTTGCCATTATTTGAGGAAAGGTGGATGATTGTATTCTGCAAAAAAAAATTAAGAGTTTGTCTTTTTCTTTCCTTCAGCAAACTCAGAGAAGATCACCATTTTGAAAACATTTTTTTTTTCAAATTTGTGTGATTCAGTTGAGTTGCAGCAGATGAAATTACTTCCCACAAAAGCAATTAACAGCATTCATCTACATCTTGACAGTATTTATTCACCTTTCGTCTACACAGACAGCAAAGCAGAATCAATCATAATGGAGTAGGAGCTGCTATGCATTAAGCAGCAATAGGGATTTACTCCACCATAAAGACAATCCCCAGGATTCATGAAGCTTGCACCAGGTGCAGGCGTAGCATCGGCATTCTAACACTAAATATGGCTGCCAAGCGATTCAGGTATGAGCTGTTTCCACGTGCACTACCTGAATACGTTACACCCGCACAACTCCTGAGCCATATATGCTAATTACCCCATGTGCAGCAGTGTAGCAAGCAAATGAAGGTATGTAGGAATTCAGGAAGTGGTGCAGGCATAGTGTAAGCATGCATAAATGTAAACCGTAGAAAATGGTTTACATTTTTGCAAACATAAAATTGGAGCCAATTTCCTCATAATAGTCAATGGCAGGCATGCCACACCATACTCATGGCGCAAGGGTTGCTAAGGGGCAGTGACAGTGTTATGCACAGTAGCTAGGAATTAATAGGCAATGCCATGCAAATGAGAGGAGTAATAGTGAATCGCAGACTCCCCACTGGTGTAAGGATGCACCTCACAGCATAGTGTTATAACACTGAGGTGAGCCCTTGAGATAAAGGTGACATCAAGAGAGGGGTGTGTTGCCATTGCTGTAAGCACATTGGAGCATTGCTAAACCGGTCTGCCCCTAGCTAGGCAAAGCTGCAGGATAGGGATGTGTCGAATCACCCATAGCTATGCTTAGCTGAGAGTACACAAGATAACCGAGAATGCATGTGAATGGAGATGAAAACAAGCGTAAACCCAGTAAACAGGTATCCACGTTGTGCACTGCAGCTGAAACAGGAAGGATGTAGGAAAGAAATAAGGAAATGCTGCAGCAGTGAAATTGGAGTACATATGACTAATTAACACCTAGGAGCCTACAGTGGGCCATTGACAACAGCTAACAAGACTGCAAGCAACTACCTGCAGAACTGGGAAGGGGAGGGGCTGTACTGCAAAGAAAACAGCAAAGTGTCAAAGCAGAACAAAGGCGATATGCAGTATATCAGCTACAAGGCACATTTCGCCATGACTGGGTAGGGAAAGTACAAAACAAGAAAGACGGCAGGTGGATGCATGCCTGATAATGGGAGGGGATTTAGGTCTAAAAGTGAATTAAAGGGCAACATATTAATAAAGGCAGGGAAGTAGATCTCCACAGTAAAGGCCCCACACTTGCAATACTCATTGCAAAACCCATAATTAAGCAGCAGCTGGAATAGTTCATACACACCCACTTACATCAGCAGCATCCATAGCACAATACTATAAAGTGTGAAAGCACCTCACACACATTTGTGTATTTCCATACACTCTACCCAGCGGTGTATACAGACTGGGAACTTTTATTATGTACATGTTAGGGGCTGCCATAGCTTTGATCCACCAGCATGTGTTGGAGACTGAAGGTGGTGTCGAGGATGATGCACATGACCACCGCAGGCACCAGAGGAGGAGGAGAGTGTCAGACCCAGGCTAACCTACCAGGGACTACATTATCTGGAGATAGTAGAGCATTACAGGGTGGACAGGGGCACCCAACAGCAACTTGTGGAGCTGTGCCAGCCATGCCTCAGAGCCAGAACAAACAGAGGGGAACCCATCCCAGTGGATACGAAGGTATGTGTAAGCTTGAGAATACTAGCTACAGGTACCTTTCAAAGACCAACTGGGGATATCATGGGTATCTCACAGGCATCAGCATCCAGGGTACTACACCAGTTCCTGGATGCCATGTTACCACATGCCAATGAGCACATATACTTCCCCCGAATGCAGGAGGAGTTGGCCAGCAATATGCGTCTCTTCCACCATGTGGCAGAATACCCGGAGGTACTGGGTGCAATAGACTGCATGCACATACACATCAAGTCACCACCCGGTGAGCAGGGAAGGCACTACATAAACCGCAAGGGATACCCTCCATCAACTGCCAGGTCATGTGCAATGCCCAGGGGATTACCATGGATGTGTGTGCTGGCAGCCCTGGAAGCTATCACGACTCTCACATCTGGCATGCCTCACAGCTGTATTGGTTAATTGCCAGGGGGGACATCCCAAATGGCCACCTGGTGGGGGATGCTGGCTATGCACTAGAACTGTGGATGATGACTCCCATCAGAAATGTACACACACCCATGCAGGAACGCCATAATGAGGCACACACACAAACCAGAATCATCATAGAGTGTGTGTTTGGGATGCTGAAATCACGGTTCCGTTGCTTGGACATATCTGGTGGAGCCTTGCAGTACTCTTCAGGCACGTGTGCCCACATCTTCATAGTGTGTGCCATGCTACACAATATGGTCCTGTGGAAACAGCTGCAGCAGGGACAGAATGGTGAAGGCCCTCACAGTCCACCACCATTGCCAAGGGCCCCACAGGCACATAGGTACTCAGACCATGAACACCCTGAGCCAGCCCCAGTATGCAGACGGAGGCGTGCCCAGTATGCCCATGCCTTGGCAAAGAGGGAACGTATAGCACACACATTGACAATGTAGGCACCTAGAGACTGACACCTTTCTCCACCTGCACACACAGTAAAAATGGATGGCACACACACAAGATTACCTGTAAATTGTCATGTATAGGCAGTCTACTGTGTGCATCCAACATAGATAACACTCAACTATTGCACACACAACAGCCATTGGCACAAGGTAAGTCAACACCTGAACAGTAAATTAAGCTATCAGCATATGCAGATACTGTATGTATAGATTCATAGGTAGGTACTTGACCAACTGCCAGGGGCCATTCATAAGGCCAGCCAAAATGTGTCAGCTTTTGCCACGCCATTGATTCATTAACCATCCCTCTGTGGAGCAGAGCCAATGGCGGGAACCCTGGGGTGCATCTGCTGTTCCCCATCCACCCTTCAAGGTTTCTCTTGCAGAGTGTTAGTGAGGGGCTCTGTATAATGTAGTTAGGGATGTTGTTCCAAACTATGGGGAGTGTCTGTGACAGGAAGCTGTCCCTCCAGCATCTTCCGGTTATTGTTGTGGCAAGGTCAGCTCACTGCAGTGTGTGGCTCACTGTGACATGGATTCCCATAGGTGGAGCATATCCATCAAGCCTGAGTTTGACATGGCTGTGTTGGTCAGTGGAAATCATCTCTGGGTAAATGAGATGCCACTGAGTAAAGCAGGAGTTTATTCAGTCCGGCTACATAGCCCATATGTTGGAGGCCAGTATTCCCCTTGGTGAGGTACATTTGTGGACTCTCCAGCTGTTGGACGTGGCCTCTGATTTACATCCCACGTGGGTTATTATACCCTATGATGGGACTGATGAGTGATGAGTAAAGGCGCACTATAACCCCAGTATGTCTAGATGGGAATCCTTTAGTAGTCAGATGGCTTACATAGAAGGATGTCCTAACTATTGTGGAGATATGATTGTCACAGGGGAGATCACTATCTACCTTAGTCCCCAGATACCCCATTACCTCATTTGTATTAAAGTGGCTGCCGCTCATGTGTTAAAATGTGGGTGCCAATTCCACAATGGAATGACCATGCAGTTAGTGGCACTTGACTGGAGGCCGTGTCATTGGTACCCTGTGACGTTCTCTGTGAGGCCCCCTGAGGGATGTCCATGTCAGCTGGACTATCAATCATGGCTCCCAGTTTGCAGTCATTACCAAACATGGTCTGCCATAGTCCACCTGTGTTTGCCTGTACATCTGAGACGTATATGCCAAACAGTAGGGCTCTCAGGACTGAGTCCTGTGAGACACCAGTCTTGACTGTTCAAGAGTTGGACCCGGAGACCGCTAGTCATACCATGTGGATTGTGTGTAAGCCCATTGGCAACCCTACCTGTGATGTATGGGTGAATGTACAGGCTGGTGTGTTTATCAATAATACCTGAGTGGGGCATGGTGTCAAAAGCCTTGGTGAGGTCCAGGTAGTATGTGTGAACCACCTTCCCTGTCATCTAGTGTCTTGGTGACTGTATGTAAGACATCAAACAGGTTCAGTAGGCATGAACTGCACTCAACCAAGCTGACCTGGATTGGGTCACATGTTCGAAGGTTACCAATGTCATTGTTAATGAGTGCCATGAGGATGCGAACCATACCATTGCAGACCAGGCTAGTCAGGCTTATGGGGTGGTAGTTACCATGGTCAGTTGTGATTTCTCCGTGATGGAGTGGAATAACAATTGCCACATGCCATTGTATGGGCATGTAGCCTGTGGAGAGGCTGAGGTAGGAATATTTAATTAGGTGGGGGCAGATTGTCTTGTACAGTTTGCAAGATGCAGTCTGGGTCAACATCTGCCTCCACTGACACTGTGTTCTGCTTTTAGAGAGGGCCATTTTCACCTGTGTCTCTGATGGTTGGGATACTGTACCTTTCGGGTAGTGTTGTGGGCTCTTTAGGGGGTGAAGTATGCACCAAATGTATCTGCAAGGATGTTGGTGATATCAGTAGGTTCAGCATATTTTGTGCTATATTTCACTGGCACAGTGCAAATCTGTGTGTCACCACATAGATCCTTGACATAGCCAAAGAAGGCTTTGTGGTTATCTTTCGAATCCTTGCATATTCTCCTGCTGATGTTAGCCTTGGATGATGTCATGAGAGACCTACGTATCATACTAATAGTGGTAACGGATGTCTGCCCTTCATGGAATTTGCTGTGTGTATGGAACACTGTCCTACTTCTGTAGTATAGCCTGTTTATTGCAGAGGTCCACCAGACTGGTGTCCTTGTCTAGGAGGACTGAGTCTTGGTTTATCAGTGATGGCATGATCCATACATCCATGTAGGTGCTTATAGACTGCATTTGTAAATCTGTCAGTATCTTGAGCAGTGTTTCCCCTTAGCATGGGGGCTGTGAATCCCCCCACCCCTGTCACTAGTAGTGTAAATTTAGCTGTAGGAAAGGTATACATTGTGATATCCTTGGGTGGGGGAGATGCTAGCATGTGGAAACAGTGAATAGTTCATGGTCAGATCTAACCAGTGACCGGTTAACCTTCACTGTGGTGCACCTGTCACCCATGTTAGTGATGACCACATCTAGTAGTTTCCACCCCACATTAGGGAGGTTACCACCTGATACAGGGCATATGAGGTGATACATTCCAGGAAGTGCTGGTCCTGGAAGTGAGTATCGGAATACATTTCCCAGTTAATGGTATGGTATGGTATGGTAGTTGACATCGACCAATGCCAGGGTGTGCTTTAGGACTGTCTTGTTCTTCACCGTCTCCAGGTAGGTGGAGTGGAGGTCCTGGGTCATGGAGGGTGATCCGTAGCAGGCCACATTCCACATTGCAGTTGTGGCTGATGTTAGCTGCACATGGATGATTACAGAGGTATCATGCTGCTCCACTAACCTGGAGGTGTAGGTATCCCTGTTGGATATGGATACAGCCCCTCCACATCTGTCAGTCCATGTTCTGTGGCTGAAATGTGTGGTATGGGTTGTAGTCTGGTAGTGCTGGTGTGCGATTTCAGTTAATGCACAGATGTTGATGTTGTCCATCCTGAGGAGTGCTGTGAGTTCATGCATGTTGTGATCACAACCCCTAGTGTTAAGTAGCATAAACCTTATTGAATCTGCTATTGTGCTGTTTAAGGAGCTGGTATTCACCTTCGAGACTCTCCTAAATAAGGCACCATGGGGGCGCCAATAGCCTTGGGCAGTATTCCAAAGCATAAGGCTGACACATAGACCGGTATGGTATCATTGCATGCATGTTCCCCATCTGTGCTTGTTTTTCACCTCCCCTGTAGGTAACCTAGTGGTAAGCTATAGAAAGTCTTACACTTATACAAGTCTTCTAGCTTCCAAGATAGGCTTTTGGAGTGACTAAGTATCAGTTTTCTGTATCTTCTTGCTGTACTCAACTTTTTCCTGACTACATGGTGAGTTCACACTGTATATTGTGATCTGAAGGTCTGTTTATTCACATATTATGGCTGTGATGGCCTGCACGTTAGAGGTCCACAGATAGCCTACTTTCTATCTGCCCAAGTGCAATTAGAAGCTAGCAACAGTGTGTTGGCCTTCCCCGCACCATTGATAAAGTAACTGAGCCCCTGTCAAGCATAGCCAATGAAGCAATTCCAGGCAGAGTTGCTGGAAGCTGTTGAAGACTGTGGTTGTGGAGGGTGATAGGGGCACTTAGTGATCTAAAGAGGGCATGTTAATGTGGCAATTCAACACCATTCAATTCCCCCAACAGGTCTTGCAGCTATCAAACTGGACAGGCTCCCTCACCCCCTGGCTGTATGGTTCTGGGACACATGATCCCAGGGTGTATAGTATGTTACCCATTCACACAACATGGTTTCCCTTGAAGTGTGTCAGTGAGGGGCTATGCCTAATGTAGTTAGGAATATAATGTATTGTCTTACAGTACATTTGTTATATGTTGTTATGTCAAGAGTACGTGAAGCTCAGTGAGTTTGGGGGCTCCCGCCCTTGGCTTAGCTTAGCTTACACATAGAAATCATCTAAATAGGAAATAGGCGGAAGCAACGTTAATGTCAACAGTGTAATGGTTACAGCATCCGCATAGTATATGTGCATTTGAGGTTACAATCCCGATAAAGGTAGGGATGTTTATCATGAGCAAAAGTATACCTTAAACACAGCTTGCATATATAGGTAGTAATCGTCTGTATAATAAATATTCAAATCACCCATATAAACCCATGTGTGCAGGAGAGTACAGTCAACAGAGAATGTAATGTCATGTCAGCACATAGTGAGATGTTACGTCACTGACAGGTATATATCCGGAGTAGTTAGCGGATGTGGCCGTGTTTGCGCACACAGGTTATACGTTACAACGTTTGTTTAACTGTGTTTAACCGCTGCTATAATGTCACACAAACACTTTTAAACATGCTTACAACTGCTTAAATGAGCCTTATTCTGCAGTAAAAAACATTCGTAAAGCATCACAGGTGCCGATCCCTGGACCATGCACACTATAGTCATGGGACGTACCACTAAGCCACCCGAGGTGTATACATGTTTCATGGTCCTGAGACTACACGTTATACCATATGCATTTCACTGTAATGATCACAAATGGGACAGTGGCTTTGTGTACATATGTACAGTATATTGTAATGTACTGTAGTTTGTGAACCAACACATTCCAGTCTACAGATATATTACTGTTACAAACTAATATGAAATATATATATATATATATATATATATATATATATATATATATATATATGTGTGTGTGTGTGTGTGTCGGTGATGTCTGCACACATATATATATATATATATATATGTTAGTGATGTCTGCACACACACACACACACACATATATATATATATATATATATATATATATATATATATATATATATATTATACAGTTACATCAATAGCCATATATATATATATATATAAGCATCTATGAACACACTTCATGACACAGAAGCACTCCAAAGGAATTGGAGTGTACACAAAACACATGCAGCTCTGGTATTATAACAATTAATATTAACCTAATTCACCATAGAAGGGGTGGTTGTGTATGTGAAGATTGGGGTGGGGGAGGAATGATGGGTAATGCAATCATGCATCAAGGAGGGCCTGGGTCGGATGTCCAATAAGTGAACTGGAGGGGCATACATGGAGTATGGGGACAATATAAAAAGGACACAAAGCAAGAACCTTTCTCATTCATAATACATCCTGTCATGTCACATTGCAACACCTACTTTCACAAACATATGAACATTAACATGTATCAGACATATGTACACCAAATGATTGTCACATTTGTTTTCAGTAGTGAGGAATGTCTGTAGTACAGTATATATTCTAAACACCATAACATTCATGCATATCTCAGATGCCTTAGTGGTAAGGTCTGTGACTGTGGTGTTCGTGGTCCCGCATTCAAGCCCTGCAAGGGCTGTTAGGTTATTTTGAGGGCCAGAATAAGGGCTTTTGGATGCAGGTGGATTAAAGCACTCTTAAGCAGTTGTAAGCGGGTTTCCACGTGTTTGCGTGATGGTAAGTGGCGCTGCAACATGGAAAATGGAGAAGCGCTTCACATGTTTGACCTTTGCTTAACATCGTGCAGACCATGGGCAAACTTGCTCACAACCACGTAAATGTGCATTATTCACACTTTCCCTACCAGTGCCTACTCTGAGAGGTAAAATAACAACACATTCCAGGAATAGAACCCACAACCATGTCCTCCATCCTCAGAGTAACCTAACACTAAGCTACCTGGGATGTACCTATCCCAATTGTGTATGCAGACAGGTTAAAACACAAAAGGGAGGAATGTGTTGAAATAGGACAACCCGCCATGTACCCAATTAAAGGTGTATGCTCATATATAGATTTATATATATATATATATATATATATATATATATATATATATATATATATAGAGAGAGAGAGAGAGAGACATGTCGATATATACAGGTCTACATATATATGTAGATATATAGATAGGTTAAAAACATCTACACATCTATACATCTATGGAGGTACAGATAAACGTATGCAATAATGTATATATACATATACACACACACACACACACATATATATATATATATATATATATATATATATATATATATATACATACACATACATGCATACATGTCTGTAGACAGCATCCAAAGTGGTCATATCTAAGTATAACATGGACCATAGCAATCACACATTCCACCCCCCCAAAACAATATGAACATAACATATGAAGAGTATATGCCAATACACTATTACAAATATGTTCTATGGACACAGTCACCAACACAACTGCATTGACTGCAAATATTCATGACAGAATTACACAGACAGCTTTCATTTTTCAAATCTTTATTACATTCCAATGTATTGCCAAAAGGATTCAAGGACTAGCAGTACCTGCATGCTATACAGTAAGCATTTAATAGTGCCTTACTGAATCTGCCTGCAATTACCATAGTATTAGTCCACTAAGGGATAGGTGTTCACATAGGAAAGAACACCCACACAGATATAGATGTTGTATAAAAGGGGTTCCAACACACCTGCATGTGCTATGTACACCCACCAACATCTACCCCACAACCGAAATAATTACATCACTACATACTGTCATACCATAACCAATTATACAACTACTGTACAACATCTGCTGAAACCTTATACCTGGACACAGACACACTAACATGGCCCTATGTGAAATAGTTGCCGTTATGCAATTGAACAGCTGCTGATGTAACAGGGTTTGTATGAACTAATCCCGTTTCAGAGGGTTGAAAGGTTCGCACACCAGGAAGTTTTACAGAGTACTGATTATTAGCACAGTATGATACACAGTAACACCAAACTAAATATGTCTGGTAAGCACACTGTAAACCCCCTAACATTATATGCATAGCTATGCAGCCTGGAGCTGGTCAAACAACCTGGCCAGACTGACACATATGCAGAAGTATTAGGTACAGACAAACCCTCCACAAGTAGCAATGTTCAGAAATATAACAGCAGTACTCACATTTAGACCATCTCCTCTAGGCATTACACACAATATATTACTGTTCATCTCCATACAGCTGTTGCAATAGATTCCAAACAAAACTTCCACACTGTCTTCCTCACCATTAAGGCAAAGGGACAACGCCCAAATGGAGTACTCAATTATACTCCACTGTAGCCATGGTATTGGCTAAGGCAGTAGCAGCGCAGCTGATGTGCATGTAATTAGCTACTTAGGAACACCAATTGGTCCTCGGGATAGCACATGTTACTGATCTGTAACTATAAAAGGTTGCCTTGTCACACATTCAGATCATCTGTATCTACCTGTAGGACAGTACAAAACACTAAAAGATGAACCGAAAATGAGTATTACACTAGTTAATAACACCTCCGATTACTAAGATGGTATGTATAACATGTAGTATGTCTGTGTATGTAGCATCTGTACTGTAAGAATTACAGTGTAATCAATGCATATAGTGGAAATAGCTATCTTGTAGTGACGTATTGTTGAGCAGTAGTAATGCTTGTAGTATTCTATGTGTGTACTGCTGTAGGTCACACGGCACACTCCACATACACTACAAGGGATGATATGGGCTTGGAACCCACCAGTTCGTTTCCAGCCACTGTCAATGTCAGGATTGGTCCAACAAGTATGTGCTATAACAGGGGATAGTATATGTCGATATATTGTAACAGTCAACATATGTATGGGTATATAAGTAAGATGATCATGTTAAAAGTGGGCTTACCGTGGAAAAATGGTGTGCATTGTGGGATATTGTGCCAATAACTGTGTAATGTACAGTATTCTAGGCAGATCCAGATTCTATTCTACATAGCAGTTCTGTTATGTTATGCAAACAGTAGTTATATCTACTGGCAATTACAATACTCAATGACAGGATACATAACATTAGTATTCATCTGACTGGTTAGCAGCATGATAGCAAAGATAATTGGAAGAGCCAGGTAACTATCCATGCACATAACACATGTAATATCCACCTCTCTACTATCGTTTGCAAGCAATAACAGCTGTGCATGTGTACATGTAATGCAAATGTGTAGTGACCCTTGTTACAGGGTTGGGCCAAATGGCTATGTGCATACCTACATAGAGTGGATATTGAGAGTACAGACACACTGGTTGAACTACCAGGTTTGTGTAGCCCAACCTCTCATTGCCAACCTAACAGCCACCTGCACATATTGTATGAAAGGTAGTGCACAGCACTGGTAATGAAACAAGTTGCATATCATCTTTAGCTCCAGTGTAACATCTGCAGTAGGAGTGTAAGATGTAGGAGACAGCTGCCCATGTGTAATAGCCGCATCATAAGTGATGGCTCACACTATCTGATTATATCCTGATCATGTTGATAGTGGCATCAGAGCCTATTGATACATGACTCTGTTTGGAGAGTGGGTGTCTGAGCCATACCTCTCAACCTGGAAACATCAAAAATCTGGACAAGGCCCATGACAAATAGGCACAAATCTGTACGCTGATTAACGTAAAATTTGCATACATAATTACATAACCCCACCCACTCCCATGGAATTGTGGGATACCAACTTTCAAATGCAAACTGAAGAACAGAACCAAAATATTGCACCAGAGTCCTGCTGCTGCCATTCCAATGTCACATTACTTGGCTATTTAGTAAACACTTAAATGATGCACTTTTTTATCTTTTGTGTCCTTTACTTTTCTTTTACTACAAAAATGCAATACAAAATGTCACAACTTCACTGGAGGACTAGGGCCCTTACATATAGCTTCAGTCAGGGAGGTACAGATTGGGCACAATGCTTATTACCACAGAACAGTGTTAGCACAGGCTTTGGCAACCTATCTCATTAAAAAAAAAAAAAAAAAAACTGTTACAGCTGTAGATCACAGAGAAAAGTACTTTAGCACCAACTAATGCATTTTGGAATTACCACAACGAGAACACAAAAACAAGATTTGGAATATAAAGACTGGTATTTTATTCCAAAAACTGGTTCAGTAAACATGGAAAAAAATAAAAAAGTAAAACCTATGCATATAGCATTAGACATTTTTTCTTGTTAATGTTATATAATTTTATTTGATATTATAGATCATGTGGCAGGAGATTTTAAAGTAGGTGTTAGGAAACTGGCTTTAGAATATGGGGAATATAGCTACAAAATATGCTGAAGGTATATCTATATCTTGGTTTGAAAATAATTTGTGAGTTTTTATCAGTGCATTAAAAAGAAATAGGTCATTTAAGCATAAAAAAAGGCAGACACCTACTCACACACACACACACACACACACACACACACACACACACACACACACACACACACACACACACACACACACACACACACACACACACACACACACTCACACTCACACACACACACACACACACACACACACACACACACACACACACACACACACACACACACACAGACTGTGGTTAGCTATGTTAGAAACCTGGGTGGAAACTCCCAGATATGCTCAGAGTTCATCCAAAATGACACAAAATACACTGAACCCACAGATATTGCCAACATTCTGGCAGACAGGTTCAGTGCAAATTTCTCTGCCCCCCCCCAAAAGGAGAAATATCTATCCTAGCAGAGTGTAGCCTCCCTAACATCTCAGATGCCCAGATGAGAGCCGCCCTCTCCAAAGCTAAAAACACAGCATCAATGGGACCGGACGGTGTCCCGGGCTGTGTGCTACATGAACTCCAAGAGGAACTAAACCCATTACAAGGCTGCTGTTTAATCTTAGCCTTACTACAGGATACGTACCCAAAGAGTGGTGTACAGCAACAGTGGTCCCAATCCACAAAGGAGGTGCTTCTACGGACCCTGGAAATTACCGCCCCATAAGCTTGACGAGCCTGGTCTGCAAAGCTATGGAAAGGATCATTATGGAACTCATAAACAAAGACATTGAGGACCTACAGACATTGGATCCTACCCAATTCGGCTTTGTCAAAGGCAGATCCTGCCTTTTGAACCTAGTCGACTTTTTTGAAACAGTCACTAAGGCCATTGATGAGGGTAAGGCAGTTCACACAGCCTACCTTGACCTTGCAAAGCCTTGACACAATACCCCACTCGGGCATCATTGACAAACTCACCAGCTTAAATGTAAACCCATATGTTACAAGATGGGTTGCAAACTGGCTCAAGGACAGAACCCACAAGGTCAGAATTGCTGGAGCCATGTCAGACTCTAAGCCAGTCACAAGCGGTGTCCCACAGGGCTCAGTCCTGGGACCCTCTTGTTCGGCATTTATTTTCTGAGGTGCAAGCAAACATAGGAGGATTGTGGCTGACAAAGTTCGCAGATGACTGCAAACTGGGCCATAATTGATACTCCAGCGACACAAGCATCCTTCAGAAAGGCCTCATAGAAACGGATAATTGGTGCCAGAGCCATGGCCTTAAACTGAATGCCAAAAATGTATAGTCATACCCTTTGGGAAAAACAAGGTACCCACAAATTACCACATAGGTGGTAATCCATTAAGTATGGAAGAGGTAATCAGGGACCTAGGGACCCAAGTCGACAGTAACCTCTCATTTGACACTCACATTGCCAAGGTGGTTAGGAAGACCTTCTATATTGCCCACCTTATCATGAAGGGATTCACATCTAGATCAAGAGAGGTCATTGTGCCCCTGTACACTTCTCTTATCAGGCCCATGATTGAGTACAATGCCCCATTTGGGATGTATCTTACCCGACACCTGCAACAGTTAGAAAGACCCCAAAAGTTCCTCACCAAGAGGATAAAGGGTCTCAAACATATGTCATATGCTGCCCGGCTGAAGAAACTCCAGCTCTATTCAGTCACATACCGCCTACTCAGAGGTGATCTTTGCCTGACGTACAAGGCCATGTCCAATCCGGAATTAATGGACATGCTCCACCTCAGAAAATCCAAATCCATCAGAGCCACGAGAGCAAGAGATTTGAACCTCAACACAGAAATAAATAGGACATGCTGGAGGGACAGATTCATAACCCAGAAGCTCCCTACACTCTGGAACAGAATCCCAGTCCATGTTAGGCAGAGCCCCTCACTAACTCTCTTCAAGAGAAATCTTGACGAGTGGATGGGAGATCGTAGGTTTACCCCGGGGGTCATCTCTGTGTCACTACTAGACAGAGGCACAGTAAACTAAATCCTAAATGGATGTAGTATTCTCATCCCAAGGGGTGGCGAAAGCCACACACACTCTGGCTAGGCTTATAAATGCCCTAGGGCAGATAGCATAGTATGAACCTATGAACCTATGAACCTATGAAACAAAACTCATAATGAGACTGGCATTATCTACATTCACAGGTGTATTAATGCCTGTAACAGGCTGGCACTGTGTGGCATTATTTACATGTGCAGCTAGATTACTGCCTGTAACAGGCTGGAACTATGAGGCATTATCTGTATTTAAGGCACAATAATATAAAATGAAAGAAATGTAGTATAGTACAAGAAGGAGAAGTAATGAAAAAGTACAATACAATGCAGTAAAACATAGCTAAAAACTGAACATGACAAAAGTCTGCAACAGAAGTGGTTTACAAATGAGTAACAACATTGCTTTCATTTCTGTATGGTTTGTATTTACTGACTTACTGTACATATGTCCGATAGAGGTAGAATTAAGTTTTCCTGCCAGCGAAGACAGTGTTAGTCAAGGATGTTTCTGTTTATGTTATGTCCATCAAAAAGACACTGCAGACAGAAACAAAGCAGAAAGTATGGTGTTTTTCACTTTTGACACCCCTTAGGTACCTTAAGGTCGCCAGCTTCTTCTGCAGCAGTTGTACAATCCAATAGCTCCGCTCGCTTCCTCTGCAGGTGTAAAATCCAATATGCCCGAACCGGCTCACTAAGAAGCCTGTAAACTCCAGTATTCAAACCATTTCAGCCTTCTAAATAAGCTCCATTCAGCCCGAACAGCCCGCCTGACAGTATTCAAACAGTTTCAGCATTCAAACAGATGCGTGTCACACGCACACGCATCTAAGCTTAATTCCGACAGGCTGATGGAGCTGATGTCATCGCGCATATGATGACGTCAGTTCTGAAAACGCGGAATCTAAAAAAGTAGATTGTAAAATCGGAAATGAAGGGGTGCCACTCGGGAATCGTGGCACCCCATTATTGGGACCCCAAAACTCTGTAAAAACCGAGTAATTCGGGATGGTTGGGAGGTCTGGTCTGTGCCCAACAGAGCTCATGGTCCTGTTCGATATGTGAGTATATACCCAGAGAAGGAAACAGACCTGTAGATACTTGCATCATCTATAATCAACTAACAGGATGTGATGTGCTCTGCAGAGGAGGATTGCTGCTAAAGGTAGCTACAATGTTTCCGTAATAGCCAGTGTTGTCATAACACAAATATTTACATGTGAGCATCACTGTCAAAAACATCTTCATAGGCAATATGTAAACTAAATACAGTACTTGGTACTTGTAGTACTGACTGCTCATGCAGGCATGACCACTAGTCAGCTACTGTTGTTTCCTAATGTCAGCTTTGTGTATGTGGCCATCCTGGGGGAATGTAATCTCTATGCCATATACACTGCCAGACCCACCTAACACCACACCCCACACATTGTGCGGGATGCAGCTACAGGGGTAAGCTGGAAGGCAGTCCAGTCTACAGCCATGACTGGACAGTCATGAGGTGTAGGTTAACACATGCAGCTCATCAACACAACCAACACATACCCTTACCAGAACACAGTAAGGACACCCACACACACTACAGGAAATCACACACATTCACAGATGCATCTAAGTATCTGGCCAAACAAGTGACCCCTCCCAAGCAGGAAGAGACACCAAAATACACAAACTGTATGACATAGTTTGCATAATTGTGCCACACCTCTGAACACATGACTGGAAACATGCCCAACAGTACTCATTTGTGAATGCAAACTCTAGCACTATGTTACACACTGACCTATACGAGGGCATACATACTGTCAGCTGCCTCTCTGCCATGATTAGCCACATACTCATACACTCAGACCACCTTTTGAACTATACACATGGTTCTGGTATATTCCATGTTGTTGTGCAGGACTTGTGATGCAGTAGCCTGGACTGCATGGAAACACATGTAGGAACTGTTAGGTCTTGTAGCCCATGCAAGTATGTTCCAAGGCCTGGATAGCATTCTGCCATTGGCCAGAATGATATTGCAGTATAGGGACAAAAGGATTGTATTCCACAATTGTCTAGTGTAGTGGTGCATGTCGCAGGGTATCCAGTATCTGTCGTCCTGGGATAACATGGTTGACAGACCATGATGCTTTGCCAGACAGGGCCTGCACCTGTCACCCCTGGGAATCTGGATACAGCCTAGGGCTCATGCTTCCCCTATAGTGCCTTCATCATGCATGTTTCAGGTGAGGGTCCACTGCTGTTACAAGGACAGCCAAGCAATAAACTGCTGGTCTCGCTACACAATGATACATGTCAGAAACACTATATGGACACACATATGTCAATCCCTAACATGGAGAACATATCTGTGCCATGGCTGAGACATGTTTCATCGCTCTAGAGAGCACATACCTCAACTTTTGCCCATTATCCTTTATTGGAACACATGGGCCACAGGTGTGTCCATATTCCTGTAGGATATATACACCCCCACACTAATTGCACTTACATAACATCAGATGCATTATGCTGAGCAACTACCTTTGTGCCACAGTAGAATTCAAAATACACCTTGAGACAGATCACCCACCAGGCCGCAGACTTCCCAACTGTCATAATGTGCTGTAATGGGGAAGATTATGTCTGAGACAGAACCATAATATTGGCTACTCTCAACTATTCCATTATGAACTGGGAAGACTCCTCATGTACCAACACCTGCGCTCAATGCATGTTGGATTCCATCGACCCCACTGACCTGGATCACAGTAGTCACACAAATAGGGCTAACAGTATGCTACACATAGTTAGTCTCCAATGCCAATGTTATGTTTCCTAAGAGCAGAGTGGTCAGTGCTGTAGCACCCATGCAGATTGACAATGCATGTGCAAATGCTGAATCCTACAGAAATGAACCTTAAGCAGTCACATATGTGCAGTGATTGTGCCATTGAAACAGAACCAGGAGTCATCCCAACACAAACAAGTAGGCAAACTGGTGGTACCATGCTTTAAACTGTACCACAGAAGGTAGTAACTGTTGCAAGAGTGAACACACATGAGTGTAAGTAATCCCTGGTCAGCCTCAGTAAGGAGATGAATGTCACACAATGTCATGTGCTATCAGACATGTCCATGACATGTAGTGGGATGACTGCAACACTGCTCAACTATCCTGCAAAACATGTCTCACATCCCATACATACCACCCTTTCTCTGCATAACTCTGTCCTCAGTGGAGCATATGACATCTATGGGTGTATGTCATATGGGATAACACTGACATGTGAAATAAGAAGGCCATCACAATCATTGGACTGAACATGTGTACACATGGCCATGGAGGATGGTCAGAGACATGAAGGAAAACACACAGTAGAAGTGATGTACATGTGTGTACACCCTGTTGTACATTGGCTCGACACAATACAACTATGGCCTTTGTATAATAGTGATATTTCAGATGTGAAACACTAAACATCATACAGGCCTGTGCACAACTTGTGTAGGCATAACATGAAACCACCACATAATATGTCTTGGACATCTGGAGTGTGTCACAACATGGAAGCATTCACCTATACAGTATCCAAATACATACATGTGTTGCACAACATACACATACATCCACATCAAGCCACAGATACAGTACATTCACCTTGCTGGTGTCAGACATCACTGTCATGCCTGCTCCTCATGTATGTGAGGTACACAGATGGCATGTGGGATATAGAGTACTTGTAAGTTAGCCATGTGTGGGCATAGTTGCCAGGTGTCAGTAATATGGTTGCAGATGTGCAGGGGTGTCATCTGTATACCCTTCTGTGACCTGTGTTACACATTCCACATTAGGGTTTATTGTGTATACACCTCGGTGATGTGGATACATTCCACATTAGATATGTATTGTATGTGAACATAGTCATGACAATGAACTGTGTCAATAGCTCACACTGTATAGCAATTGTGAAGCCACATGATGCCCTGCAATAGCTATGCACATCAGCTCAATGTGCAGTATGTCCCTGCATATTTGTAGGGTGGACAGACAACATTGCATCAGGTTAAGGCCCATGTTAGTATAACACATCTCTGCATTGGGACACCATTACCGTACTGTAGATTGGAAAGGACACCATTGTGTTACACTACAGTGCAGTGAGTGTATGTGGGGAGGGGGGGTCCATCAGTAGGCTATGTAACAACAGGTCACAGCCCAGGGCTACATGTTAACAGGTGGTTAGTATGCCCTTCTATGATTGATGATATCAACAGGGATGCTAGACTGTTTTGAGTGGATTGGGGGAGGGGCATTAACATTTCACTATGGTAAAATACAGCCTCACTCCAGGAACCGGATAGCCATACACATGGACAGCCATACATACACACACACACACACGCACACACACGCACACACACGCACACACACACACACACACACACACACACACACACACACACACACACACACACACACACACACACACACACACACACACACACACACACACACACACCGGCATTCACAAAGATATACACCTATGTCACACATATGCAGATACTTTACATGTGTGAGGTTTAACCACCTGCCTATGCCTTTCTTTCTACACTTCACTTTGTACTGGTGTCAACAACAGTGCTCAGGAGAGTGATAACATGTGGGATGTATTCCCAACCATATGTGACATATATGGACACACACCCACATGTGCCAGTACTGTGAAACAAACACCTGCCTATATCATGATAGGTATTACAGCAGTGAACCACTATCACATCCGGTACCATGCTTACTGACTCTTTCCTTTGACAACTGTGCTGATATCTCCACAATATATGCACAGGGGAGGTATTACTGTTTCAGGTGTCATGGGGTTTGCCTTCGGTGTCACCCTTACAGCATTCTACGTTGTCTGTCTTCCACTTCAATTAACAAAACCTGACCTTAGCAGGTACACAGGTTATTGTAGGACTGGTTGTAACACACTAGTGAGCTATCCTCAGTAAACATTCATCTGCAAAGAAGCCCCACCACTTAGTACTGATGTCCAAACATCTGTCCATACCTCATGTACGGCTTACTGTATTTAGAGCATATCACCATATACAGTTGGCAATGTTGAGGCTGTATTGCAACAGCATGATGTACTAAGACAACAGTCACCTTCAGACATCAGACACTGCACACACATGGTATCTACACAAACAGCAATACATGTACACATATGTGGTCTACATCAGTACGTGCACTAGCAGTTCAAGAGGATTCATTCCACACCTTCCCCACACCATGTGTGAAACATAGCTGAACATTACACCATAATGGATGTTGTATTCATGTACCGGTAGGACACCACCACTTTCACTGAGTAGCCAAGTGTACATATATTACAAAAGCACATATCAGTGTGACACACACAGGATTACAGGATTATTCCATGTCATGCTCCTACAAACTGTTACTTGACAGTGCCATGGTGAAGCCAGGGCACTGTCATGGTCAACAGTGAGCACTTCATATTTGCCACACACACCTCATGTGTACTGAAAGAGTGCCAGAAATGTGCTCTGTTAGAGCTAGGCAGTACACTCATTTAAGCATGTGCGAGGTCTGTGGCTTGTAAACATCTCACCCCAGCATGTACTGGCTATTGTGGTACTAAGGCTAATGTCCAGACAGCACACAGCATGCATGGCTTGCAATTGTTGACATGGGGTATATGTAGGAGCTGTGGCCACACATGGTTGTACATGTCATGAACATATCACCTGTGACTACTCAGGAACATACAGTGCAGTGCAGAGCTGGATTTCCCCGAGTCTGTCAATACAGACCTTGAGTAGGTCATATGGTCCTGTTATTTTGGGTATGTTTGTAGGCATTGCATTAGGGGGACATGTCTAAAGACATACATGCCACATGGGGTGTTTTATGATATGATAGGTGTCATGGATGACCAGTAGAGAGGGGATATTACCTCTGTCAACATAGATATTGAATCTTATGTACTGTTAGCATGCTATCTGCCATGTGCATGTGTGTAATGACTGTAGCCACCTGTATGTAGAAAGGTAAATGAAAGCTATGGTAATGTAATATATGTTGTATGAGTGTGGGATGTACATATCCAGGGCAGGTACAGTTAGGTCATATCCAACCACGAGGATGTTGTTTACTGGTGTACAGCAACAGTCGAATGTGTTAATGCTGACAACATCTGAGGGACCCTGGTATGTGTATAACTGAGCTGGTTACAAACGGTGGTATTATTGCATTGCATAACACATTATGCAGCTGTGTCTGTACATGGGTACATTGCACAGTTGATGTAGGCCTAGGTGCAGTCCACCATTCGAGGGCTATCTGGTGGTCTACCATACTATGTCATACCACATATGGATGTGTGTTGGTAGTCTGGGAACAAGGTGGTGGATGTATATGAGGATACAACCTACAATGCAGCATTTGCCACTGTCACCTGTACCTGACTCATCTGTGATGCGTTATGTCAGAGTAGTGGTCTTTACATGTGAGTAGCCATTATGAATATGTGTACACCACCACCTGGTATGGTCCATACCAATGTTATGGCCCACATGTCTGGATCTGAGTTATATGGTGGTAGTGCAATTGTGCACTACAAAGCCTTCAGCCAGCTGTTCCTCACTGCACAGATGTCAGTATTCCCCATTGTAGGTTCTACATTGAGCAAATGAATTACTAAAGCCACACATCTAGCACAGGTTAACATAAGCATCCAATGCAATTGTCATGTAGGTGTCAGCGTGTTACTTCTGTGTTTAGGACATTTGCCTTGGAATGTGGCTATATGGGTAAATGCGACCTAGGTATCATCCACACACACATGTAACATGGATGCATTTGCTCTGTGTTGAAGGCTCATCATTCAGTCATGGCAGCCCAGAATGATGGACACTGGACAACCTCATAATAACAGCAGGACATTGGCTCATTGTTTTGGTCTAGCAGTTGCCACCTGTACCATGACATCACTTCGCGTGGCATTAATGTGCTTGGTAGCAAGTGACGGACAGCGGCAGAGCTTGTGTATTTGACCAATGTGAGATATACTTAGGGTAGCAGTCCTGCTAATAATGACAACTACTACCATGGCCTGGAGAGGTCATCTTGTCACCTGCACCTCAGTACCATTACACAAGGTGGCTCACACATTATGCTTGCACATGCCACTGTTCCACGTATAATGCCACTGTCCACAACCTATCAATGTATGCCTTTCAGGGCAGCAAGGTGTGTAGCACATGCTGTAGGTAGCATCCACCTGTGTGACTCAGGTAACCTATTGTCTGTCACGTCCACACATGCATGAATGTGTATACATAACATATATATGTCAGTACTTCGTGTACATGTATGCATGTGTACCACACAGCACAGACACAGATATATCATTTACAGGCCACATACAGGTGCTAGGTAGTAAACCAGTATGATGTGTATATATATACTGACAGGTAAGATGTACCTAACTGTAAACCTGTTTGTTTATAATAGGAGTCCATTACAACGTGTTCCGTACATGTAAATGTTTGAGCATGCACACTGTGGCCTTCAGTGGTTAGAATCGGAGTGCATCCCAAACGGCCCTGTGCTACTAAGTGTATGAGCGTACCCACAGCCACCTTGTTTAATTTCAGTCAGTGCATCCACCAAGCCCTTTGTTAAGTGTATGAGCATGACCAGTATAACCTTGTGTAGTTGTAGTCATAGTGCATCCCAAACGGCCCTGTGCTACTGAGTGTATGAGCATGCCCACTGTAACCCTGTATAGTGATAGTAGTTGTCCATTCCGCAGATGGCCATACACCAGTTCAGGTTCCTGTTGTGCTGCAACTATACCTCTCAGGCCTACCTGCGGATGGTGTGTCTTGTTTGTGCATACAGGTTGTAATGGACACCTACTTTAAACACACAGGTCTACAGCTATGTACTTCATGACTGTCAGTCTTCCTGTTGTTGTCCTCAACTGTAGAAGAGCAGTCTGACTGCTTTGGGATGTATAATCTCTGTGGCACGTATCATAACTGCATAGTACTGTAATAGTGATCCTTAGATAGGCAGGAGTTCTGATCCCACCACTGGCAACTGTGTGCGTGTGAGTGTGTGTATCAGCAAATGCCTGAGCATGTGTGTCAGCATAGGCTGAGTGTGATTGTGTGTGTGTTTTTGTCTGCATCCTGTCATGGCAGCGGGTTTTGCTGCATTCCAAAGAGATACCTCCTTTTGCACTGGCCTTTATCCTTGTCAACTGCTATACCTCTCTCTTTGCCCCTCCCCACTGCTAGTAATCGGTCCTGTGATGTCACCAAGCTCAGATGTTGAATCAGTAAGTGTAATTGTATGTGTTCTATGGTACATACCCCAACTGCATACCACTGTACTAGTTACCTTTACATAGGCAAGACGTGTATGCAAAATACTGACAAGTGTGTGCATGGTTGTGTGTGACTACCCTGTAGCCAGGCATACACATGTGTAATGTCTTTTAGCACACCATGGTTGCCATCTGTGGTGACCAGTATCTACAGAGTATTACATAGTTAGGAATGGTAAAGAATACACAGTCAAGCACGACTACAGTTGGATATGTTATTTTCCTGTGCCACTGTCGAGCAGTGACACAGAAGTGGTCGCTGAGGTGTAAGTCCATACCAATCATTCCCCCATCCTAACTTCACAATCCCCAGGGTAAATTACATTAGCCATCATTCCCCACCCCATACTCTACATACACAACAACCATCCCTTCTCTCGTGAACTGCTTATGATTTAAATGTTATAACACAAGAGGTGCCTCTGTTTTGTGTACATGTCAGTTCCTTTGGAGCCCTTCTGTGTCACAAAGGGTGTTCAGACATGTGTGTGTGTGTGTGTGTGTGTGTGTGTGTATATATATATATATATATATATATATATATATATATATATATATATATAGCTGTGTCTGTATATATATATATATATATATATATGCATACATATATATATATATATATATATATATATATATATATATATATATACAGATATATATATATATATATATATATATATATATATATATATATATATATATATATATATATATATATATATGTATATGTGTCTGTGTGTGTACACATCCTGTAGGTGCATATATATATGTAGGTATGACAGATGTAGACTTGTCTTTGTTATTTCACAGAGTACAGTACATTCAAGGGTACTGTACATATGTACACAAACGGACTGCCCCATTTGTTTTCAGTACTGTGAAATACCTGTAGTAGGATGTGCATTATAGACTACATGCAACATGTTTACAACCCAGATGGCTTAGTGGTACGTCCAGTGACCTCAGTGTGCATGGTCCAGGGTTCGAGACCTGCAAGCCTTGTTGATCCTGTCAATTAAGACTGCATAAGACACTTTTAAGCAGGTGCAATTGTATTTTCGTGACAGTAAGCAGCGGGTACGCGCAGGTAACAGACATTTACAACCCACGGTACACTTGGAATGCCCTTCTTTGGCAATCCTGCTGATGCCACCCACCTATGTATACACCTCTGGGACTGCTATAACTCAATATTCTCTGTAGAACATGCTATAACTGCGTATTGCTGTAGTGTGGTAAACTAGTTAGATAGGGGGTTTATTCTAAGAGAAACCAACTGTGTGTGTGTGTGTGTGTGTGTGTGTGTGTGTGTGTGTGTGTGTGTGTGTGTCTGTCTGTCTGCCTGAGACAGGGACAATGATTTTTAGAGTATGCACACTCTTTATGATTCACATGACCACCTATGGCAATCCTGCTGATGTCACCCACCTAGGAATACACCTCTAGGACCACTGTAACCCTGTATTCTCTGTAGTGTGTGCTACAAACTGCATATTGCTGTAGTGTGATAAACTAGTTAGGTAGAAGTTCTATTCCAACAGAAACCAACTGTGTGTGTGTGTGTGTGTGTGTGTCTGTCTTCCTGAGAAAGGAACAATGCTTTTTAGAGTATGCACACTCTTTACAATTCACATGACCACCTTTGGCAATCCTGCTGATGTCACCCACCTAGACATACACCTCTGGGACTACTGTAACCCAGTAATCTCCATAGCGCATGCTGTAACTGCGTAATGCTGTAGTGTGATACACTAGTTAGGTAGAGGTTCTATTCCAGCACATGGCATGTGTGTGTGTATGTGCGTGTGTGTGTGTTTGACTGTTAGAGTCTGTGTGGAGGTGGCTATGAGTGTCTAACCACTGGACATGTTGGAGAGTGGATTTTGTAATTTTCCTATATGGTGTCCATCTTATATGTCACAATGTCCACCTCATGAGGAGTACAGATGTCAGTCAGCCAAGGGACTGTGTTGGCAAGCCATACCCCTACATCTGACAAAAGGCCAGGTGAAAAAAGTATGCAACCCAACTATTACCCGGAATACGTCCTGAACCCATGTGCCATACACAAACACACTTGCCTAGACTATCCAGCTATGTTGCTAGTACCCTGCACATTGATGACAGATAGTAGGCATGGTGTGATTGCAGTCGGCTGCAGAGGGCATGGCACCCTGTACAGCAGTACAATAGGCACATAATTGTGGACAATGTGCCTTCACTATGTTCTCCACTGGATGCCTGCAACATATGTGGTGCCATCCAATGTGATCCACAGGGGCCATACAATGCCTTGCACATGTGCCCTGTATGCAGCGATGCCACTGACACCAGGGAATACCTGTATCATGCCATCAATGCAGGTGCAGGGTCAACCTGCTGACTATAAGCAGGTTCTGACACACCAGGCCAGTATTGGTAACGGTCTGTGTACACAACATGTGCCAGCCAAACCAGGTACACCTGTACATGTCACTGTACATTATTGTACATTATTGTGGGACATGTACATCCCAGGCAATGTCCATTTCAAGGACTATCAAACATAGACATGGCATGCATTGCAAAGCTATGGCCATACACAATGGCAAACAGGATGTCAGGATGTCAGGACAGTTCATACAATACCCATCTGTGTGGGACATTGCAGACACTACACCCCTGTACCACACTGCACACCATTGTCAGGTGGCGTGATGCCAAGGATTACCCCTCACCCAGCCTTGTACAGCCATCTTGCACAGCCAACCACTACACACCCATGAAGCAATGCACACATGCATGTCAGTACTGGCACCTTGTGTCTGCATGTGGGGTATGATGCTCCCAACCACAGTCACTCCCAGTATAACTCCCATTGGCATACCGACAGATATCAAAAACGTTCACAAGCCCTAGCCCGTAGAACCTCTAGATATCCCCTGTGGTGCATGTAGTACCTATGCATTACTGCAGTGTGGCAAACTAAGTGGTTTGGGAGTGTATTTGTGGGCCTGGCAAAGGGTGTCAATGTGAGTCCATTAGAGAGTGTGGTTGTGTTGACAATGACATCCGTTCATGTGGACAGCCATGTGTGCTACACCTAATGTCTGTCTACTACATCTCTGTTGCAGATGTCGCACACCAACACACATATATGTTCTTACAGCACACCAACATGTCAGCTTTGTGGCACATGCAGTAGCTGCATGCACTTGTAATAGTAATGACTAGTCAGTCAAGGGGTTGAACCCCTGTACTAGTAGGTGTGTGATAGATGATGCTTAGGTTTTAGTCTCCAAGCTCTTCTCTGATGTACTTTGCCTCTGTCTGTCCCTCCCACACACTCTCTGGTAGATGTGGAGGTCTACACCTGCTCAGCAGCAGCTAGTGTATTGTAAGTGATGGTCATGTTCGGATGATGGCCTCTGCAGCTATTGCAGTCCTCCTCTAGCTGATTGCATGTGGAACAGCTGCAATGATGTTCCCATAGCCATTCACATGAAAAACACAGTACAATATCTAGGAGCATCATGTTGGTGTTTGCCCATATCAGTCGCTGTGAGTGGTACATGGATCTTGTGTTTGGTAAACAGCATCACAGATGATATCTAGATGTTTCTCAAACAACATACACAGTGGGAAATAGTCTAAAGACAGGAGGGTGATGTGCCAGACATGACTACAGCATGTAAGTGTAACTATGCTTCATTGAGACAACTGCCTGTTTAACAAGGTGTGTGTGGTAATGGCTATTCTGCATGTTTTAAAACTGACAAGGCAGTGCTCTGTTTGTGAGGGACACCCATCTGTAGGGCCATCCATGGACTGGTCAGTGTGTGGAACCATTTGTTTCCTGTGTTACTCACTGAACACACATCTGTGAACAGCAGGAGCATAGTGTGAGGATTGCAGCCAGTACATGGTGATAGTGATGAGTTACTGCCATCGCATCCCTGACTGGACATATGTCACATGAAACAGTGGTATGACAGACACTGTCTGGAGTTCTCAGTGGCATGCCAATAATGGGCCACTGTTCATAGCTGCAGTCACAAGTCTTCTACACGTTGTACAGATGTCATGCAGTATATATGCATGTGTTGTGCTCTCTCTGCAAATGTATACCATCTGTTGTGTTGGGTTGATGGTCATATCTATGCGTGCTGTTGTAAGTAATCCTGAATGCTGTTGACTATTACTAAGCCATATCTGTGTTTAAACTGCAACACCATAGGCTGTATGGGTTTGGAGGTCCCGGCAGAACCTCCTGTCACAAGTCAGCTGGCCATGGCACTGGGCACCAGCACATCTGGGGCGCAGCCTTGGACCTCCACCTCTGTTGGCTCTGCACCACCTACTTGTGGTACAGCCACTGAGGATGGGGCTTGTCCCCCCCTGGAAGCAGGTTCAGACAGAGACATGTCCGCTGTCGTACAGTCCCGGACGTGGTGCGTAAGGGCTCAATAAGGGGTTTCAAGGCCAGATACACCAGCTCAAGGGCAGAGTGTCATATTTACAGGGTGAGGCTGCCCCTCCTAGACAGCCCTCAGCACTGCCACCTTTGCAGCTGTTTTGGTGCAGTGGTGGCTGCCCATGGCTGGGGACCTCCATCCCACTATTTCCATCTGGGGCTCATGGGCTTGTGAATGCCGAACAACCCTCCCCGTCTGAGGTGTATCCCCCCACATGTGTCATATAACAACCCTGTCTGCTGTCTTGGTTGTCATCCTACCCTACCTATCCTCCACGAGCATACCTACTTTCCTTCCCCCACATCCCGCTCTCACCCTATGGAAACAAAAGGCCAATCGATTCCTAGAACAGCATTTGCCCCATATATAGCTGTCCATTTCACACACGTGTCCACTGGACACATGTAACCCTTTTAATATGCATCACAACATACTCCAGTTGTCCTCACCCCTGTCTCTCAGGTGCACAATCCTAGTATGCACATGACTCCTAAATGATCCAGGTACACCTGATGCGGACGACCCCATTGTACACACACTACCAGTCCCTCTATGGTTACCCAATGTACCTTTATCATGATGATGATGTCGCATACAGCACCTTGCAAGAGTACTGTTCTCACATAATGATTGGACAGAAACTGTTGTGTTAATGTAAATAACATGCACAGAGCGATTTATATGGCCAATGTACAAATGTTTGCGTGTATGACTGACACATGTCTGTCTGAGGGAGTCCTGATATTACATAGGACGACACCACTACAGGCATTGCTGGTGTTTCCCTTTTCATTCCTTTGTAATGCTTTGTTGTCACATGGGATGTTTCTGATATATATATATATATATATATATATATATATATATATATATATATATGTATGTATTTATATGCTGGACATAAACACTCACACATACATCTACATGATGGAATACATTTCCTATACTGTTGAATGACTGCGCTGGATGATATGTTTGTGATAAGGTCCAATGTCTGTATATCTGCCATGGGTTAGTGGTAAATCACAATAGCTGTGTGTGCAGTGTTCTGGTTTCAAGCCTTGCAAAGGCCGTTTATTTTGTTGCTGGGCAGAACAAGGCCATTGGATACGGTGTGATTAAGGCACATTAAAGCAGTTGTGAGGAGGTGTGCATGGGTTTTGCATGGTGCTAAGCAATGCAAACCTCTGGTTACAGTTTCTTACACTCAGTTAGCCTCTACATTGCTTTACCAGTGTAATACTCGCATACTGGTGGCCAAACAGACTTACACCCACTTGTTCCCGCACTTGCAAATGCACTGCATTTGGTGGTTGCATCTGACACTCATGCCCCTGCGTGGGAGTGAGGACTACAATATTACCTTGTGATGCCTATTACATCGAATTACATGCCTACAGTATCGGGAATGGCTGCCCATTAGGCGACAGCATGCCATTCGACTGTACGGAATCTGCGGCCTGTCCAGAGTTTGATTCATATTATTGGTGTGTTCCTCTTACAATCTGCACCCATCTGGCTAATACATGGGAACTGACACTCTTCAATACTAACAAGTAATTGGGTTTTGGAATCCACATCCATCAGCCGAGTCATGCTACTGCATACCTAATATTCTATCATCTTTCTAAGGTTGTCAGTGGAATATGTGCTTTCTGTCCCTATCAGACCTCACATACGATTGGGGAAATATACAAACTGAATCAGGGACATGGCATAAGAACATCAGGGACACATAGAAAGTATTGGTGCTATTAACCTGACACATTGACAGACTCAGGGCATATGAATTCATACACATTTTCTGAGGTAAATGATGTTTATAACTCTTAATTGTTGTCGTTATTCATTACATGTAATTCACCACCTTTCCTCCAAATGTCACTAGTTTTAGGAGGGATTAAGTGGGGCAGAGTTAGAAACAGAGTCGAAATCTGGGACGTCCCTGGAAATCGGGGACAGTTCAGAGGTATGGTCCCTATTTGTTCCCCCAATGGTTTATGTCCTGTCCAGTGGATGTGCTTTTAGGGGGTTGAGAGGTATGGGCATCAGCTATACCCATTTTGGAATATTACTTACATCCCGGGAGCGGTCCTAATATGACTTTGCCAGCCAACACCTGCACACCTAGGACCATAATTGCATACACATTGTTCTCCCACCTGCCACTTCTCTACAGCACGCATCCTTACTGTGGGTGCAGGTGAGGTATAAATACACCACTACACACTGCCCACTCTCCCCGTGTTGGGACACATGTCGTACATTGTGTCGATCCATGGGTTATCAGGCTTGCACAACCTACTGGTCCGTGTACATCTACAGGCTGGTTTGATAAGTCATTACCAGGAATGCCTCAGATCATTAATTTTTGGTGTCCCACAAGGGATATCGATGACTATGTTTCAAGATTAGACCTGGCAGGTCTCTCCCACTGGTAGTATCCTGCCAGTGGTCTGGGAAGCAGTGGTGTGTTTACTTTTATTGTGTGTCTGTATGTCTCACCGGCCTAGCTGGGGGGTGGGGGGGTTGATGTTACGTGTTACACATTTGTTTATTGGACCCCTCACCCCCATATGCACAGTCTGTGAACATATGTTACTTGTAACTGCTGTATCATATCATAGCTATATACCTGTGTATATTTACAGTCACATATATATATATATATATATATCTATTTACATTACTATATACAGATATATCTTTATATGTATGCATACATGTATATTTATATTTTACTGTCTATATATATATATATATATATATATATATATATATATATATATATATATATATATCTCACAACATATGGGTCTATGGGTGTCTGCATATGTATATATTTATATGTGGATATGTATCCCTATTCTGTCTCTGTATGTATGCATTTGTACTACGGAGAGGGAGATGCTTATCTCTATGTCACTATGGGTAGATATACACACACATACCTCTACATATATATGTCTACATCTGGTTATTCCGTTCCTTGCCATATAGATTACACTTTGCTGCAGTGGGACTCGAAGTGGGTGTAGCTGCTCGTTGAGCAACGCCTCTGCCCAATGAACACATTCATTTACATCCCTAGGGCTGTCCATATAGGCCCACATCAGCCAACACCTGCACACCTAGACCCATAAGTAGCTACCCATAGTTCCCCCACCCGCACCTCCTCAATAGCACCCATCCTTACTCTGGGTCCTGGTCTGTTCTGGACACACCACTACACGCTGCCCACTCTTCACTTCACGGGACCCATTTCATACAATTGTCTCGGCCCATGGGTCATCAAGGTTTCCCACCCTTGTATTCTGAGTATGTATACACCGCAGCCAGAATGGCCAGTCTATCACCTTCTTTTGGTCTTGGCAATTTTTGTGGTGTCCCGCAAGGGACGCTCCAGTCTGTGTTCCAAGATTAGAATTCACTGGTGCACTGTGTACTCCCCCCGGTTGTATTCTGCCTGTTGTCTGGGGAGAAGTGGACTCTTTACATTCTTTGTGTGCATGTTTCCCTTGTCCGGCTGGGGGGGTGGAAGGTCATGCTACATGTTTCATGTTTCTTGCTTGGGCTCCTCACTTCCATTGGCATAGCCTGTGAACATATGTCATTCTTGTGTGCTGTTTCCTATCATAGCTGTATATCTGTGAATATCTATGCACACACACACACACACGCACACACACACACACACACACATATATACATATATATATATATATATATATATATATATATATATATACTTATATATATATATATATATATATATATATATATATATATATATATATATATATATATATATATATAGATATCTATATATATATATATAGATATATATAGATATATATACATACATACATATATGTATATGTCTGCCTAAGTAACAAGTGAAGTAACAATTTGTTTGGCTCAAATATATCTGATGAAATAAGGAATCTAGTCCACATTTTGTGCTCAATATCCAAAAAAAAAGTGCAACACTCAAGGATGGGCTACAGCCTGCACCAGCTCTGTCTAACCTATACCTATCAATGATTTCCTTGACAGAGAACCGGCTTGGCTGTAGCTTGGCTCAGTAATTTGCTGACTGCCTTCTGGGATGCATTTGCAGATTGTCTTATAGTATGACTTGCAGTACCCTGGCCTGCTATAATGCATTAAATATACCTTACATTTTTTTTAACTATTCTGAGGAATCCACAGGGCTGCTGAAAAATCTGTACAGAACTGATGGAAAAATGGTAAGCACGTATGGCTACCACCGAGTTCTTTCATAAAATTGTCGATGCGCTACTCAGTCGCATGTTATTGTCATTGGGCAAATATGTTGAATTTTGGAATCTGATGGGTACGTGTCGAGTCTGCAGTTATCCTACATCGTATGAATTGTTACTTTTGTGTGCATGTCATTCTGTCTGTCTGTTAAAGGAATCGCATCTGCCCTTACTTTGTTGATCTCTGCCTTCAACACGCTGCACTTTCTATAACTTTCATTTGGAATTTGGCTCACAGAGTAAGCAAATGAAGTTGGAAGGAATCAAACCCTGTATGCTGGACACAGAAAACGGTTCAAAAGTTCAGCATTCTAGTTCTCTGTACTAACTGCCAGACTTAATATGGAACTGAATTAATAGGGATATACTTATGTTTTCCTTGATTCTATATAGGCCACCATATATACTCCTTGATTCCCTGAAATCTAAGTTTTAATTTTATTTATAGCAGCTATCAATTCTGTACTTATATATGTATCTTCCCTTGTCTGTATAGGGCTATGAAATATGGCGTTGCTCATATTGATGTTTGCACAAAATATTTCTGAAAATGCATTTACTGTGTAACTGGGTAATCACTTCATTGTTATTTTAACATGATGCATTTACAATTTTCCCTTTCAGTTTTCTGATATTACTAAAGATGCCTTATTATTGCTTTGAAACATTGTTATCTGGTGAAGTTTATAATTAAAGAAAGAAGATTTGGAAATAAGAGGAAGTAGTTTTTTGACTTTTAATGATCAGGGTTGTTTCTGACACATCTTCTTTCCTTCATATCTTACTCATTTTATAACCCCACCAATGAGCTTTTGTTGAATTTACCTGTGAAGGTGCACTTTACCAGAATGTATTCATGAATGTAGAATTTAATATCTTTCAAGTCTTGGTGAGTATCTTGAGGAGACTCATTTTTGGTTATTGAGAGTTGTATCCCAGTCTGTTGGCATATGTCATTTAGAGCATCACAGTTTTCACTGATGTGTATAGTCTCAGAAGTTTGAGTTATTTATGGTTAAGTTTGATTTTGCTCTTAACTTAAAGATGAAGGCATCATGCTCTATATTACATATACATGATAAAATCATGGACCAGGAACAGAAAGATGAACTGTTTATCAGTATATGTAATATACTGCAGTCACTTGTTACATTGCATACTATTTTTTTCAAATTGTTTTAATTAACATCATTATTATTTTGGCATATTAATTTGATATTGTATAAATTAAGTGTTGCCTGCATCCATAAAATATCTGTATGGACTGAAAATGTTATATCCTACTGTTTAGATAAGAAGTCTATGTGTGGTATGGGAGATAGGCAAAGTATACTTGGTTGTTAAAATATTATATTCAATACCAATGGTATTAAGTACTGTACTAAAAATTTCTAATCCTGAGTTTTTCTTAGCATCTAACCTGTTATTTTACAAAACAGAGACATTGACATATATTCCATTCAGTCTGCAACAATAATCAAATCCACCAAAGCCAAATTTGAGATGAAAAATAGCCTACCAGGCTAAGGACAACCATAAGACTTTTTTCAGTTATGTCTGTAACATTAAAGGCAACACCCAACAATGTGCCAAAATAATGGTGAATGGAACTACACAAACAGAGCCATAAGACATAGCAAATCTGCTGGCTGATTATCACCCACAGTCACCCCCAAGGAAATACTCTCCACCATTTCTCCATTATCACTAAGGAGCAAATCCTCACTGTTGTCTGTAAGGCCAAGAGCACTGCTGTGATGGGCCCTGGTAATACCCCAGGATGCCACTTAAATAGCATGAAACATGACCCAGCAGACCCACCAGAATCGTTGCATAACCATAGCCTCCAAACAGGCTTTGTGCAAAAAAAAATGGAGGACTACAACAGTTAGACCTTTACGTAAATGGTGGCCTTCCACTGACCTGAGAAACTACAGACCCATAAGTCTGACTAGTCTCATAAGTAAAGCCATGGAAGGAGTTATCATGTATCTGATAAATAATGATATAGGAAACCTCCAGACCCTGGACACTAACTAGTTTGGTTCTGTCAAAGACAGATCTTGCCTACGTAACCTGGTAAACTTCTTTGAGAATGTCACTAAAGTTATGGATGTGGGCAAAACAGTGAATTCTGCCTACCTTGACCTGGCCAAGGTGTTCAATACAGTACTTCACTTGGGTATTGTAGATACATTTACAAAATTAGGCATAAACCCATATGTAACCCAATAGATAGCCAGATAGCTCACTGATAGCACACAAGAAGTTAGAATAGGGGAATCTGTCTTCACAAAGAGTCCAGTCATGATTGGAGTCTCTCATGGAACAGTACTGGGGCCTCTCCTTTCTGGCATCTACTTCTCTGAAGTCAAGGTAAATGTCGAGGGCCTCTGGCTGACCAAGACTGCAAATGACTGCAAACTAGGCATAGACACTGAATCCTCTAAAGACACATATAACCTTCAAGAGGGCCTAACACAAACAAAAAACTGGTGCCAGAGCCATTGACTAAAACTCAATGCAAAAAATGCATAATAGCACCTTTTGTAAAGACAGCTATCCCTAGAAATAACCACATTGATAATAAACCCCTAAAAGTAGACCCAGTAGTCAGGGATCTTGGAATGCATACTGACAGTAACCTGACTTTTGACCACATATGTAAGGGAATGGAATCCAGGTCCAAGGAGGTCACTATTCCACTGTACTCAACTCTCATTAAACCAATTATTGAGTACAATGCACCCTTTGGTAAATACTACACCAGGCACTTGAAACAGCTTAACAGACCACAGAGGTTACTCACTAAAAGAATACAGGGAGTAAGCAATAGGTCCAATGCAGAGCACTTCAAACCCCAATCTCTGTACTCAGTCTATTACAGATTTCTCTGCATCGATCTATGCTTAGCCTAAAAGGTTCCTCTGATCACACCCTGATGGATTTGTTGCATATCTGAAAAACAGAATCAGAAATACCAGAAACAGGACATGTTGGAAGGACAGGTATGTAACTCAAACATTACACCTTCTCTGGAACAGACTTCCCATCCATGTGAATCAAAGCTCATCTCTAAAAATATTCAAATGTTACCAATGGATGGGTAATCACAAATTTATCCATGGTTTGGCACCTACGTCCCTAATGGACAGGGGCAGCCTTTGAGCGCTCTATGACTACAACCCTATATCGTAACTCATAAAATTATTTGGGTATTGGCATATGTCAACAACAGTTTGGTAAATGTGGGGTAAGCCTGGCTAGTCTTAAAATGTCTCTTGGGCCAATAGCCTAGTAACCACCTATGAACCTATAGTGTGTGATATACATTTTGGAACTTTAAAACAAGTTTCCGGAATACAACATACTTCAGTCAGATGAAGCTCTTAAGTGCTCTTTCAGTTGTTAATTTTCCCATTTTTGCACATGAGTTCAGGTTGTCTCATTAACAGTGATAATCACATAGATCCAATAACAATTAATTTGCTTGATAGTCAAAGGAAGTAATGAATTTGATTAGTCTGTCCTTTTAAATGCCTTGACTTTCTAGCTCATCTTCATCGCTGCCTTTCCCTTTATCCTTTCAATCTCTGCCATGCTCCCTGAATACCCATGTGGATTCCCACTGCATCACCCATTCTGCTATTCCATTGCATGGGTCCAAAACACTTTCAGTAAAAATGTACTTTTGGAGATTAAGGGGAGTAGCCAACCCCCCACAATGTGTTTCCAATGTCTCCTTCCTCCCCCTCAGTCCATTCTGCTCAGACTGACCACTTCACATCTCCAGAACATGATTTTTACAGTAATATTACGCTACATAGCTCTTCAGGTTTCATATCAGAAGACCTATAGCTCCTGTTGCTCTTGTCACATTCCTTCCCATTTAACCCATGGATCATTCTGGTGTTATTCCTCTACATTTTTGATGTACAGTTCCCTATACTGACCCAAGAACTGCCCACAGTACTCAAGTTGTGGCCTGGCCAGGGCCCTGTGGAGTGAAAGCATTACTTCTTTTCTTTTATAGCCTATTGTCCTGAGTATACACCCCAGCATTCTGTTTGTTGCTGCCACTGTCCTTTTACTTTGCTGACAGTGGTCCAGTCCAGATGTTATCAGTGCTACCAGATCCTTTTTCTGTTCCACTGCTATCAGTTCTACTCCTCCTAGCTGATACCTCATCCCAGGGTTGGTTTGGCCCAAATGCAGTACTTTGCACTTGTAGTTGAGCAAATTGCCTAGTTGTCCAGCCTTTCCAAATCCTTCACCAAGAAGTTCTCCCATCACAGGCTGTGTGCACCACACATCTCTGCACACGATATGTGGGGTAACCCTGTCCGCGTAGAAAGAAAAGTATTTCTGAGTCTGGATATTCTGGCCTTTGGGACATTCCAGCGCATATGTGTGATGTTGTAGGAGTGCCCCAGAGAGCTGCTAGTCACATTCTAGGACAGTTCCTGCCAGTAATGTACTGGAAAGTGAATGAATTCATCCACTTCCCATCAATGGCCATAGAGTTCAGGACCGCAATAGAACAGTTTTATGCCATTCCCAACTTTCCCTGTGTCCTTGGTGCAAACAACTGTACCCATGTATCAATCAAAACCTCAGCATCAGATTATGTTGAATGGTACATCAATAGAAAGGGTTGGTCATCACTCAGCTGGCAATCTGTGTGCTGTGCAGACAGCCTCATTATTAATAAAAATGTTAATACACACCGGTAGTGTGCATGATGGGGCAATTTGGAGGGAAAGTGGTCTAAGGGACACTTTTCTACATGGTGAAACTCCAGAAGGAGCTTCTACTTGGTAAGTACAGGACCACAGAAATGATGTAATCAGAATCTATAGCTGACAAAAGTGAGAAAGGGGGTAAATGTGTGCTTTAATGCCTGCAAACAGATGACTGTGGTTATCCGATGGAGCCATGGCTTATGACATCATGCAGGGCCCCATCAATGCCTGTTGAGGATGCACTCAACAGAGTGCACACCAAGACATGAAACATCACTGAGCATATGTTTGGTGTGCTGAAAGCAAGATTCAGATGTCTGGACACAACCGAGGGTACACTGCAATACACACTTGAAAAGGCATCATGCTGCAGAACCCCAGATATCTGATGTGGAGCTATCCAAGCTATCACATAATGTTCAGGAGGAGACAAGGGCAACAACAACCAGGCATGGGCGATGATAGCTGCGGCCGTATATTCTAGCTCAGGCAACATGGCAGCATCTGGCTCATGACAAGCCACATTTACAGAAGAACACAAGCAGTGACATTCACACAGCATTGCTCCAGTACAACAGGACAGTACACAACTACAGAAGGCCAGTAGTCATCTGGATGGAATATCATACATACCCCACCATGATATCATCAGCCAAACATTAAACACATATGTGTGCAACAGAAAATAACTCATCTGTTTGGCTACAGACTAACAGTAGAGATTAGACCACTGTAGGCAAGGTACATCACCAGAGGTGACTATATTGTCATGTGTGTGGAATGCTTAAGGTGGACATAACAGAATATGCTGATGGCAAGGTAGGCTGTAATCATATGTATGATTAGTGTCTGCATGTAGCAGCATTACTGTCAGAATGTCAGTGCCTATAGGAATGTGCATCAAGAGAAGGTACCATACACAATTGAACCTACATGTGGGGAGCTCTACAGTAACAATGAGTTCTAGTACACATGCTTTAAGAATGTGTAACACTGTAGGACAACAGCCTAAATAGCAGATAGCAGCTTCAGTACTAACAACATGGTAAGGTGTGACAGCAGAGCCACATACCTGACAAGGTACATGCACATGCGCTACATGCCTGTCCTGTCCTGACACAAATAAGGCAATGATATAATGCACAGGTGGGCACAATGGCAAGAATCATCCAGATATACAAATACATGCTGTACAACAAAGCATCAAGGGTGGGTATGACATAGTAACCATGGAATATGCAGCAATATTGTGAAAGAACCACCATATGCATAGACATGTGTGTGTGTAAGCAGGTATGAATGGAAATGCACACATGGAAAGTACACTTCATCAAGAGGATCTCAAAGGTGAGAATTGAAATCACAGGTGCATGTTCTGTTGAGGGGAGGCATGTCCATTACCAGAATAAGCTGCTACAGGTATCACCTGTATGTGCGATGAAGTATACCTGTGCATGCAGTAATGGCAGACAACAACAGAATGCTAAATGTAGAAATCAAGCCTGTAGTCATGGGTTACTATGCTGATGCTCTGGAATATGGCTGATGTATGTCAAATGGCAACAGAAAGTCAAATGGCAGCTTGGTTACTAGCATGTTGAGCATCAAGGTGGGTAATAAATTAAAAGAAATATTGCAAGGACAAATATGCAAAAAATAACAAAAGCTGACAGTAGTCTACTATGTCACCTGCATGTGTAAGAAAATTCTGTGGCATCAGAGAAGTGATAAACCACTAACAGGTAGAGTAGCCAGTGGTCAGGACAGTGGTCATCATTGCCACATGGATAGGATGACACAACAGAGCACCCATCAGATTAACTGTCAGTGTTACACTAATGCAGTCTAGGGCACCCATGCTGATGTCTCTCTCCATGGTTTTGGCTACCCCTGCCACTTCTGGAAACACTGTACCCATGGTACTGTACTGAGGAGCTGGATGTGGTGAGATTAACAGTTTGGGACATTGTGTGGGCATGAGCAGTACTCTGATGTGTATGTCTGGATGTGACTGCTGGGTACTAAACAGGGTAGCTAACAGCAGATGTGCATACATGTTGCAGAACAGACAATGATGTACTAGGGCCAAGTGTGGGTCTACTGAGAGGGGTCTGCCTCAGTCTCTCCACTGGAGGTAATCTGCTCATGAGTACCTGGCACATACACCAGGATCTTACTATGGCACTGCTCTTGCACCACCAAAACAAGTCTTTCAAAAGAGGTTGCAACAGATACCATGCTATCATGCTATGCAACCAATGCTGCCATGACCTCCCTGTGCCTGCTCACCTGACCCTTGTGAAACACATGCAGCTGGTGTGCTCTGTGATGGGTAACATGTACAGCAGCAAGCAGGTAATTTCCAAGATGCTGCTGGGAATGTTCATGTGCCCATAAAAGTAGGCATACACTATCTGATATGCATCCATGCACATTACTGACATTCCCACATACAGTCCAAAGGACAGCATCACACCACTGTGGATTAGAGTCACAATCAGTCTCACACTCAGCTGGCTACAGCAGGTCATGATCATTGTCATGACCAATATTTGATGGCCCTACATTATCATGCTGGACAGCCTCACTATTCTCCTGATCAGAAGCT
This sequence comes from Protopterus annectens, assembly GCF_019279795.1. Lineage (NCBI taxonomy): Eukaryota > Metazoa > Chordata > Ceratodontiformes > Protopteridae > Protopterus > Protopterus annectens. The sequence continues at coordinate 399,624,113 of NC_056745.1, read as the reverse complement.
ATATCATGAACCATAGGACTGTCCCCCCAAGGACCAGACAACATTGAACACAATGCAGTGTAAATAAATGCCTAAAACATATAACTGCTGGGATACATTTGGGTTGCATGGCTAGGCTTATAAAGGCCATAGTGTTTGTTAGCCTAGTATACACCTATGAACCTATGAGCATGCATATGGGGAAGGGCCACCCCTTCCGGTCATGTAACTGACATGTTTATGTTCAGAAGATTTCACAGTGCAACCTCCATGTAAAATGGCTTACAAGGTACACACAGGACATTCTGACCATCATAGATGACTGCTAAGCACAGCAGTTCACAATAGCAACACAAGCAGCTGACCTCATGAAAGCATACCTTATGGCTAGTTTGTGTCAGACAGGTATCTCAGCTCAAAATAAATAAATAAATAAATAAATAAATATATATATATATATATATATATATATATATATATATATATATATATAAATTCAGACTTCTTTAGATTCTTCTAGTAGTGCACGGTGTTTATTATATATATATATATATATATATATATATATATATATATATATATATATATATATATATATATATATATATATATATATATATATATATATATATGTTTAGATTTGGAGGTATACCTGTGAATATATATGTAGACATATCTACATATGTAGACACATATAGCTACAGTAACTTTCATATATCTATGAATACGTAAAAGTGTCTGCATTTGTATCGTATATATATATATATATATATATATATATATGTGTGTGTGTGTGTGTGCTGTCACTTATGTGGCAGTCTTCGCACTTCTCATATATTAATGTGGAGTACATGATACCATAATTAATGCAGTTTCCTAGTGCTTGTTGTCCTTGCACTATTAACCTTTTTGTTGTACTATCCACTGTCACTAATGGTGAGCACATCATTCTTCATATACTACGTTAGGCCTTTAGCACATTGTACCTGTCATGAATTCTGTATTAAATATTCCATGAGCGCAAACGGTCACCTGCTGCTGTAACTGTGTATTCACAGCTCAAACATGTTTGACTAACAGTAACTTGTTCTTTTCTAGCTCTGAGCAAGTAGCTAGGCAGGTAGGCTACTGGACTCTGGTGAAGACATTTGTGACTACTATAGGTATGAATTTAGCTTCCTCTATGTTGAAGTCAGTTATTCTAGTTTGCAAGATAAGTACACACTGGCAAATAAATCCATGTATATAAAGAAACAGTACACAACCTTCTTTCAAATTGTTTGATTATGTGAACTGTGCATTCAATGTTTTGCGTAGTCATTGCTATTGTGTAATATTTACGCTCATCATATTCCTACAGATGCCAAGGAGAAAGGATGTAATCATTCATGTGCATTCAGCAGAGAAGCTGTCACAGGGGATAGGTATGTATGGATGTATGCATAATTTTTTCTGCCTTACCTGAACCCTTTATTACTAATAGCATTTCATTGTCTCCATTTAGCACTGTTTATGCACATGGGATCACTGAATGCAAATATGTAAACAAGCTTCTGGTAATGCAATAAGGTATATATCCAAAGTGTTAATTTTGTGCATATCACATTTGCTTTAGTCATCAGTTACTGTACCCTGCACTTTTTAATGTGCTGAGATATTTGTTAGTGTATACAGTGACATAAGATGATGTTTGTAGACACAATGTAAATGTTAGTCATCTGTGTTGTAATTGTACGGAGAGTGACACCACTGTTTTTCCTGTCTTGTTAATATGCAGTGAGTAGCTTATATGTAAGGTATTTGTGTGCAGCTGCGTATTTATTGGGAGAGTGTTTATCATCTGACAGAGTGTTAGTGTTAATATTCTATGTTTGTTAGGTTTTGCTCTTCATGCATGTAAATGCTAAACTTAAAAGACATCTCTGTCAAAAAATCCCTGCTTTTCTGATGGGTGTATAAACTAACCCCTTCCTCACCTGCATCGCTTCTACTTTGATTCTCTTTTTCTCACCTGCTGCTTCCCTCTCCTATTTATTGCAACAATTAATTCGCGTTACATTTACATTCTGCTCCAGTTGTGTAAAGAAGTATCCACCTTCTTTGATTACTCTGCGTTTGTAAATTTGTTCTGTTTTATTTTTTGTGAATTTCTTCACCTGGGCTGTGCATGCAAATGATCTACTGAGATCAAAGTACTACTCCAGTAAAGAAATAAAATAAATAAAATAAATTAATGAATGTAGGTGCACAGGTATGGGTGTTAGGACACTTAGCAGACTTACATAAATTTCTGCATGTTACTGTATCCTGAAGCACTTTTAATGTGTATTGTGTTACTGGAGCTTTAGCAATCATGTCCAACAAGAGCATATACTATTTCAGGATGACACCTTCATATGTCTGTGTAATCTCCTTGTGTTGAGTGATACATAAATACATATAGATGTGATCTGACAACAGTGCCTGTGCTGCGTGATACATAAATACATATAAATATGATCTGTTGTACATATACATCAAAACATGTCCATGCTGTATATTGTAAGGACAATCTGTAAAGATATGATTCATACTTTCCACTCACAATGTAATCTAAAGATGCCATCAGGATATTTGTTACCCACAGTGCACTGTTTATATATATATATATATATATATATATATATATATATATATATATGTGTGTGTGTATATGTGTATATATATATATATATATATATGATCATATCCTTCTTGGGATATATCAACATATTTTACAACTTGCAGAACTTATAGTTTCATTATTTTATGGTACTGTGTTATTGACACCTTAACATATATGAGGGGGGTAATCATTCAAGTGTGAGTCAATCTATGCAGCCATTGTGGCTTTCTTGCTGTATTACTCATAGCCTGCATGGATTAGTTTTGTGTATGAATTGTGACATTGTTTATACATATGTTGCACATGTTGCAACCAATTACGTCTTGCTTTCCTGCATGTGTTCTTTCAATTCATGTTGCTGTATAAGATGGTTTACCATTTTGAGGGGTAACTCTGAGGTGGCGGCTCTAAATTACCTTAGACTAGAGACATCTATGGCTTATAGAGATGTCGGTGTTGCACATGCTCTTGTGTAAGCCCTGTGATGTGTATGACTTGACAGCCTCACTTTTGATGGTACTACTCATCCATATGGGCCAGTAATATTAGTTTTATTATTTGAAGATACTACTCATGTATGTCAATCATTGCTCTTGTTCAGTAAACATCATATAGTTATGGACATGTCCTTCTAGTAAAAGACATGGGCTATATGTGACTCCTTCTTGGAGATTGCACCTAAGATCATTCATGATGTCTGACCCGATCAAGCAGGGCTGACCAGACCATAAGCATTGTCTATTTCTTCCATTCATGTCATGCTGCCACCATGTATTACTACTTAGGTATTGTTTCAGTTATATGAAAATTGTTGTGCACACTTCCCATAGTGGGGTCATGCTTATCCTATGTACTTGCACACTTGACACTGGCTGTTAAGGGGCGTATATCATTTACACTTTCAAATACATCACTGCCATTATCACCATCATACCATGTGAACTTCCTATGATGTCATTTATGCTGACAATGTTACAGACATGCTGGTCAGTTATTCTTGCACTTTGCCTCTGGTCTGGCTCATCTGAACAAAGTAGCCCATAATTTCTTCATCTATGATCTTGTATGACCTCATATGTGACAGCTAGATCTAATGCAGATTTCTGGCTAACAGTGCCACACACTTTTCCTATTGACAGTGCTCACATGACCCACTGTGATGCTATCTTCCTGTGATGTTATGTGCAGATGGTTGATATATGACCATACCTTCCATAGATTTTTGTTGCAATGCTCGTATTGTGAATGTTTTTTGACATACTTGCAATATCAGGGAGTTTGCTACATTTGTGACACTGGTGTATCAGAGAACCCATGTGCAATCTGTCCCTGTGTATAATATTCCTTGAGCCTTTGTCTGCCTTGTATTGTCCATTTAATTTCTATTCCCATCATTTATGCTTATGTTGCTCACCTTTGCATAGCCTGTCTCAGTGCTGGCTTCGATTGATGTTCAACATATTGATTTTGTCATGTTATGAGATGATTGTATTCATGATACCTATACTGTAGCAGCCTTAGTCTTATGGCACAACACCACTGTATTGTGCCTATGGGTTACTTCCCTGAAAAGAGTACACCTTTGCTGCCTGTTACTCATACTTACATTCCTTAACAGTGTTCATTCTGCTTAATATGCCTGCATTGCTTTGTATGGCTCTACATTTGTATTCCTGTAAGAATGCCTACCCACATACTGACCCTTGTTATGTGCTCATGTAAATGATTATTCCTCCCACATATGGTGTGCTATAAGTGTGTACATCCAACTGTCCATTGATACAGTCATGCACAGTTACATGTAACATTGTTATCACTATTTGTGAGTATGCCACTGGTTATCTTATGTTTGCATGGCAGTGTATGTATATATATATATATATATATATATATATATATATATATATATATATATATATATATATATATATATATATATATATGGGTCTACTTCTGATTATCAGAAACTCATTTTATTGACAATCAGTAGATTGAACTCATTAAAGCGAAAGTGCACTTTCACAAAAGCCAGTTCTGCGAAAGGCATTACAGTGGGGCTAAGGTAATATATCTTTTTCCCCACTGTAGTGTGATCTTGGAGTTAGTATATTTAAGTTGGGGGGTGTGTGAGGTGCAGGGGAGCTTGCCCTCCTGCAAAATATTGTTTAAAGCAGCTTTGTTTTGTTTTTTAGGGTATGGAGAACCGGCTTTTGCCCTTTCCCTTTAATGGGTTTCGATGTTGATTGTTCAATGTTGTGAGATTTCGATCAAGCAACATAGACCAAGATATATATATATATATATATATATATATATATATATATATATAGAGAGAGAGAGAGAGAGAGAGAGTCAACCTACATTTGGTATTTACCTGTTGTTTACCTGTGCACATTACTTTGATTTTTGTGTCATTTGTACATTAACATCTTAAAACCCATCACATATACACAATGCACACATATCAGACATTTGCCCCTTGCTGCTTGCACCTTACAGTGTCTTTTATGTTGCACTTGAACTCTGTCATTTGTACATTAACATCTTAAAACCCATCACATATACACAATGCACACATATCAGACATTTGCCCCTTGCTGCTTGCACCTTACAGTGTCTTTTATGTTGCAGTTGAACTCTGTATTGTGTTGGGACTCATGCATGTGAGATTTTTTTTACTTGGACATGCATGTCCTGTGTTTTTATGTGACTGCTTTTTCAGACATGCTTTTCCTTAGTACTGTCGACTTAGAATAACCACTCCCCTTCCCCCTTATAGCATTCTGTGTCGTATGCCTACCATCAGTTCTACTCCTTTTGATATGATGGTCATGCAGTTTACAACATTTCAGCACTGTTTTGTACATTTATACATAGTGTGTTATTGAGGGGAACCATCTTTCCTTAACCAGTGTTGCGCAGTCCATTTGTGTGTTGTCTGCGTATGTCACCTGTGCTTTATGTATGTCTCTGACCTTTGTTTGCCCTGTAGTGTGAATCAGGCTATATGTTTTTACCCACCCTTTTCCCTACCTCCACTTTCCATGGCTTTTCCATGCCTTTCATTCTCAAAAAATAAAAAATAAAAAAGGGGCGTATTCTCACCAAAAAAAAAAAAAAAATTACCCATGCCCCTCTGACTCTTTCTCTGACCTTCGTCTTCAGTCATCTTTCTTGTGTCCACCTCATCCCACATTAGCATTTCATTCACCCTATTTTCTTCGGTATGTGTGTTACTTATGTTCGCCCCACATGTCCTGTACCCATTGTTTGTTAACATTAATGCTGTGAATGTGAGTTTGACAGAGAGAGAGAGAGAGAGAGAGAGAGAGAGAGAGAACGTCTGCACTGCATTTTATAAAGGAACCTGCAATATAATGTGGATACTGGTAGTTTAATGGCAACACTGCTGATGCACCTATGTATTCTGTCAGTGTTTTCCGCATATTACACTTATGTTATTTTGGTTTTGTATACCTCTTACACACATACTGTCCCAATAGGAATATATCTACTCACGGACATTTTTTCATCAGTATATATTGTTTGACTATGACTGCGCTGACATTACCGCTCATCTATTGTGGCTGAATTATGCTGAAATGTATTTGTCAGACTGAGACACATTTGCATATCACTGGCTTTCCAGCAAATCTTTTGTGAAACTCGACATACTCTGCTGGGTTCTGCAAATCATTTGAATCTGACATTGTGACTCTGAGCAAATCATTTATTCAAACAGTGTTGCCGGGTTGAAAAGGGACAATTTGTCCAGTGGGTTTTATATGGCCAACAAATAGGTCGAATAAAATAAAAAATGAAACGTATTAAATCATATTTTAAAATGTTAACAGGTGAAACACATCCCTGACTTATGGCAGCAGACTATAGTATTTCATAACATGCATTTGGGGGAGGGGGAAGTCACAACAAACCTGAAAAATTTCAGGCTAATAATTCCAGCCTGCGTTCTGTGTAAAATCAAGGACAGAGTCATAATAATGGAGCATACTTAGAAATAACACAGAGAATCTTGCTCTGCTAAATGTGGATCAGTATTGGTTTGATAAGGAACCATTATGGAGTTTTGCTCCTTGTGGTTATTTTATTTACATTTATTTAACATTGTTAACCAGGGTAGACTGCTAGTCCACATAGACCATTTTTACTCTCAACCCAGGAGTAAATTACAGAGTACTATTATACAGTATGGATATATAAAAGAGAAATGTACATTCCAAATTCAAAAATAATGAATTTTATATAAATGAAAAAACAGAGTGTTTTTGTCATTTACAAAATATACAGTACATTCCAGGAGGTGATAAAAATTTTAGAAGAGGGAAAAAAAGACTGAATTGGGAAAGAATGGTGGGGATGAGAGGGGAGTGGAGGTAAAAAGAGTAGTACAGGATGAAGTAGTTTGGGGATAAGAGAGGCAGGAATGGGGTAATTAAAGGGCAGGCAATAAGATCCTCTAGATTACTTAGCAATTAGGAGACTGTTATGAATGAAATGAGAGTGTTAGGTTCTGTTATGAATGAAATGAGAGCGTTAGGAAGGTTATTTTTACAGAGAGGCTTTTGTACAGTGTTTATTTCTGAGATAATGGATGATATCTGTAATACCAGAGAAGGAAAAATGGATGCATGTATTTTTTTAAGACTGGGGAAGATAACAGAATAACAATGATAGTGAATTTAGCCTGTACAGTTATATAATGGTTCATAGGTAAGGACTAGGCTAACATCCATTGCGGGACATTTTCAAGCCTAGACAATTTCCCTTTCAATGTTAAGAATAAAACCCTGTACCTTGTGTTTTGAAGGTGAACACCTTAATCATTAAACCAACCCCAACTGGCATGGTACAGATATAAGGAAATGAGGACAGTTATTAAAAGAAATTGGTGTATAAATGACAAAAATCCTAATTTAAGTAAAGTGATTAGTAAAGAACCTATTTTTACATGTTAAAACAATAAAAATGTAAAAGATATTTTATAAATACAATGTAACATAAAAAGCCAGGTACTTATAAGGACATTGGATTGTTCAAACATGTTTTGTTGTAATGCTTGCAAGTTTATTAGCATAGAGAGCTAGTATTCACTTAACATCCTGTTATAGAGGTTATGGTTTGTCTCGCAAGTTTAGTTGTAATTCAGAAAAAAGTAGTATGTATAGCAACATGCATAACTTGCAATGCATTTTAAATAGTAAATATATTCAAAAGTAGTGGACTGCTAGAATTATAGAACAAGTAAATGCTATTAAAATATGAACAATGTTAACAGCCTTTCTAAGCACAATTTGTATTGTAAGAATTTCCACAGTTCATTTTGCTTAGTCTGTTTATTTTTGCATGCTGTGATTGATCTTTATAATTTTGGACTATTCTCAGATATAACTGTGAAATTCTTCTGAATAACCATGTTTGCTAATGACTTACCAGGAAGTTGTGACTGACTGTGGAGCACAAAACCTATATAACAGGGAGTTAACAATTATATTACATATATAATACACATGACATATGTGAGGAATAACAATATAACACACACCTGATATTTCCTTGTGGGAATCCAGCATCAGAGGCAAGGGATGAAATGGAACCATTGTAGGGAAACAAGGTTATAATCCCAGTATTAGTAATCACATACTTTCCAGCAGGTACCATTCCAACACATCTGTAACACACAGTAGGTAATATATGCACACAGCAGCTGGTCAGTGCTGAGATGCCAATGGTGGATGTCCTATGTAGGGTTTAAGGACACAGTATTAATGGAGGTCAGCAATGACATGTAGGAAACTGAGTAAATAGCGTACCAGTTACACCATCCCTATGTGGTGAGTTAGTCTGTCATAATGTGGATCCTGCATTGAGAAAATACAAAGAAGTCACAGTAGTGTATGCAGGCATAGGCACATGATGACATATAAAACACACTAACAGGATATGGTGATACTCGTATGACGTCTGTCTGTAGGTGCACCTGCATGCTTCATGTGCCGAGAAGATTTACCTGTAGGTTACAATGTCAGAGGAAATATCAGTATGACAGTATACACCACTGGCATGACAGGAGGCAGAAGCAATAGCAGGTAATGGTCACAGTAACAGTATATGGAGACACTTGTCTGTCTTGTCCTGCTGTTGTTGCTCAGCAGAAGATGGACCTGCACAAATGAATACAGAAAATATTAAACATGTTGGTTTTATGTATGTACTGAAGGTGTATGGCAATATGTCATTACACTTATATTGGTTATCATCAACATATCTACAAGACTAAATGTCAGAAAGTAAATAATTAACTAATTGTCAACAAAACCAAAAATGTTACATTTTAAAAATGTTAAAATGTTAAAAACATTAACTAAATGTCAACAAGACAAAATAAATAATTGTGGACTACAGGAAGAGCAACAGAGAGCACTCTCCACTTGTAATCAATGAAGAAACAGTTGAGAGAGTAAAAAGCACATTTCTGGGGGTGCACATTGCAGAAGACTTGACGTGGTCAACCAAGACAAATGCCATTATTAAGAAGGCACAAAGACTTCACGCCTTGTGAAGGTTGAGAAGAGCAAACCTACCATCAATGGCTCTCACAACTTTCTACAGGGGCAACATTAAAAGTGTATTGGCAAACAGCTTTACAGTATGGTAGGGAAGCTGCTCTGCTTCTGAGCACCAGTCCCTCCAGAGAGTAATGAAATCAGCTGAGAGGATTATCAGGAACTCCCTCCCATCCATACAAGACCTGCACATGTCCAGATGTCTCAGCAGGGCAATGAAAATAACCAGGAATAACACTCATCCTGCTTACAAGCTGTTCTCACATCAACATCAGGAAGGTGCTTTCGAAGCATACGCTGCAAGACCACAAGATTCAAAAGCAGCTTCTTTCATTGATTCAGAGCGAGAAGAAACTGAAGTGGATGTTGAAAGCACAGAATTCTCTCATGGAGACGTGGATGACATCAGCACCACCAGTATCAGTGACATTGATGACCACAGTAGCCTGCAGAGTGCTGGAAGTGATGAAGGTTACTTCAGTTCCAGCATCAAGCTGTCCTTCTCTTCATAGACTTAATAGACACACTATGGGGCAGGGCAAGGCAGGGCAGGGCAGGAACCTCACATAAGCAAAAAACAACCTTTTTATGACTCAAAAATCCTGACCAGACAGAAGGGGTTGGGGGTGCAGTATCCTTTTTCAGGCAGCATCTGACCACTGACAGTAAAGTGGACGACAGTAAAGACTGAACAGACATTAACAGCCTTTAGTGTGCAGACTTGTTCACCAGTACATTTGCATTTGTTTGATTTAGTTGATTAAATATCCAGGTGAAAAAGGAAAAAAAAAAAAAAGAAACCGCTTCTTTCCACTAGCCATCAGGTTACTGAACACTACCCTTAACACTGGACATTAAGGAAGCAATCCAACCATACTGGAAAGTATCTATAGTGCAATATGTAACAAGGTTTTACCTGCACCCAGACAGCAAAGTCAGTAGTAATCAAACTTGAACTGTCTTACTGTGTAATATAAATGTAGGCCTTAAATCAATCACTTGAGTGCATTTTTTCCAATGAAAATAAACTAATTACCTAGTAATGAGTGACAATCTGTTAAATCAGTGCAATAGTGCAAGTATTTATTATTGTTGTGTTTGTTTGTGTCTATAGAATTTTGTGTACTATCATCATGTTAAATGTAATCTGTGTATTGTATGAACATTGAGTCAGAAGAAACGTAATTTCGTTCGGTTCACACTTGTGTGAATTGAAGTGACAATAAAATTTACTTTGACTTTGACATGTGCCCCCATGTGCATGATGCAATTCTGCTGCTGCAACTCAGAAATAACAATACATGAATTTTCTTGCAACAGCAGTCTGTACTAAGGTACTCTATGTGCAACAATGTTACGTAAAGTAACATATACATGTGAGGCCTGGAACACTTGCTTCTATCCCCCTGTTGGTATGCAGCATTCCCCACTCGCTGTATGCAGGGATGCAAGAAACTGTGTGAGCTTGTCTGGGAGAGTCAATGGTGAGCTACCACTGGTGGCATCGATTGGCTTCTTGTACCTGAATACCCTGTTTGCTGCATGAAGGATCATGTCAGAGCCCCATCAACAACAGGTCTTCTGGGATCTATGCTGATTTTTCACAGCACTAATCATGTTGGGGAGGTTGGTCCACACTTCATTCCTCCAAACTGTACTTCTTGTCCATCCAAGGAGTCTCCATCCATGCTGGCAAACAGCATATATTATTATGCCATTTCCCTGTGGTGAAAAATTGTCACCCACATTCTGTTTGCCATCTGGAAGATAGTTATATGCACATGGTTAGATTAATGTGGGGTCCCACATATAGAGATGTTTATGTTGACAGCTTATGTCAGTTTACTCTTTCTGCATTCCTGTGCACTGCAAAATTCTGTTAAATAGTCCCTGTCCCATATAGTACTGTGACATATAAAACAACATACATGATATGAAAGCAATGTATGAATGCATAAGACTTGGAACAGCGACATAACTTGTGATATCTGTAAAAGTTATATGTGGGTTTTGAACCCATTACAGTGGATGTCCAACAACAATGCTATTGTGCCATGGAATCCATAGAGTCTGTATACAGTTCACATTGACATGATACTCATATGTGTAAGATAATGTTGGATGGTTGTCACACACATCCTGTATTGTCCATAGATGTTATGTATACAACTTGTGCTTAACAACCTGTGGAAAACATGCAGTCATATTAACTTTAACTGTTAAACATGAATAACTTAGATCAACACAATTAATAGAGAACAGTGAATGCAATCCCCATTTTGACTGTATGACATGAAAATCAGTGATAACTATTACTCTTAGCAGAAACTCTCTTGTACATTAGCAATTAAACAACTTATGGAAAACATTGGAAAGCCTCACCTGTAAGCATACCACAGACATTACATGGTAAACAGGCTTAAACACAGAGAGAGTTTTTTTGAGGCAATCTTTCTAGTGCATGTTTTAATAAGTAACCATGAATAAATATCCATAACATAACTACAAATACATACTACATATCAGCATATGGATAATGTTAGAATCTGTAGGTTTCCGTACCTATACCACAGACTGTACTGAGTCACCATTAATATATATGGATATTTCATTAGTGCATCCTTACACACTGTTCACTGGTGCTGTTTACATTTTTCTGTACAATTGCATATGGGGAAGTACTACTTGTAAGTGATGCAGATGTACCACCTGTATGCATTAAGGGCAATACTACACCTGTTCAGTAAGTGACATAAATTTTTATTTTGCAGAGAATTTTTCCAAAATGCATCAATTTAAGCATATATACATACATTTCTATAGAGTAAAGATAACATCAGTCTACAAGGAGGGAAACATATCCCACCACAGTAATGCTAAGATGTGCAACATTACCTTTGCAGCTACATATGAGTCATGTATAACTTAAAAGACCAGCTATGTACACACAACTTTTACAATCCACTTGTGCCATACATAATTAATGAGGTTCATTAAAATTTAAGGTTTTGGAATCCTATTTGCTCACATCTAGGTTCACAAAATTTGGCACATTAGCCAATATAACTAAAACAAAACCACCAGTATAAACTGGAAAACAAACTAAAATGAACTGAACACAACTTCTTTAGTGTTAAAAAATGTTTAAATATACTTTCGTCAGATAGACATCTTCAGAAAGCTAGTTTAGTTGTTCAATTTTTACCATCTTTCAAGCTTGGTGTTTTAGACATTAACTAATATCTCAGTGTAGTGGGAAGGTGCTGTGCACAAATACCCAATAGGTGTCATTAAAAGGGACCATTTGTAGCACGTGTCCTTTACCTTCAAATGCTCTGATACCACCCCATATGCGCCACTTTTAAATTGTGATTTTGATACATTTACAGATCAGACCATTGCTACCTGTGAACTGAGTAGGACCTCAGTAAGTTATTTACTGAATGTTGCTATATCCACATTCTCAATATTATATATGAGATGGCTACTTCCAGGAGGCTTTGATGTGTCTGGGCACCCAATTGGACTGTACAGGAGACCAACTAGATGCTCACTGTCTATGCTGGAGGGGAGCATCGTATGAGAGCCAGACCATGGAACTTTGAGATAATCATAATCAGCTAGCTCTTTTGACATTTAGCTCATTTGGATAATCAAAAAGACCAGGTGCCTGGGATTTAATTGTTTATCATAGGCATACTATTAGACAGTAGACATGCTTGTTTTCCAACATATAAGTACATCATTTCACACATCCAATATGGCTATGTGTCACTGGCGTCTATAGCGCCTAGGCTGCTAATGACTACACATTTATCTGTTTTCTGTAATAGTCGGAGAGTATCGTATAGTCTACTTTTGCATGTATGAATAGTAACTCATGCAGACATCCCTTAGTCAGTTCTGCTTTGCAAAATGCACGGTATTGTTAAATACCTGTTTGATGAACACAAACGGTCACTACCATATGATGTACATTTTAAAAGTTGATGCTATCTGGCAGCTGTTGTGGAGTATGAGGGCCTGTAGTATGCAGGTGCTGGATGGCTGCATATTCCTCTATTATCTACAGGAACACGAATACACACACAATAGTATTTTGTTAAGAAGGAAGGCATTACGCTGTGTGTTAGCTCCAATATGCATATATTGTGGCTAACTGAGGGTTCAAATCCACATAGAGGATATATTTTACTAAACCTTGCTCTATATTTGTATAAACATTTTGAAAATGTTTGGATATACACCTGCTTGTTGATGTTTACAGGTATTTTACATATGCTTACGACTATAGTGTGTATTGGTCAGATTTTTATGAAGATCTCCATTATCTGTAATTTTCTGCTAACAAAAGCTCTTTTTCTTCAGTTTTATGTGTAAAGCTTTGAATGTAATGGGATAATTCTGTAGAATGAATGTGGAATGTGATAACATTGGCAAATTAAATGTACTGTATAACTCTGTCATTAATTATATTCCAATTCACCACCCTTCTCATACTGTTATTTGGAGGGAGTGAGATAGACAGATATACATTTTGAATGTAGATCAGGGACATCCCCTGATATCAAGGGATATTTGTGATGTATAATTTCTAATGTGACATACAAATATATGCATATATTTTCTGCCCTCCTACCTAAACTACATTCATGAGTATGTGATGAACAGGAATTTGTAGTTGTTTGTTAATAGCAGCTATGCATTATATGACAATACTCCACTGTATGAGGTATGAAATTTTACAGTCGTGTTTTTGTTTTGTGACCATTGTGTTCCACGTTTTTGTTTACAAATGCACAGTACATTGAACTGTATTTTAACAATCTTGTAATGTATAAGCTGTGAGCCATGTTACTACCCCATCCCTGTGCAGTCATACCTCTGATTTGTTTAACTGCATTTTTCCATACAATCTAAGCCAGGATGGATTATCTAGGCAGGTAAGTGTCAGTGGTATTATGTGAACATAGCTGAAAGCTGCAGGTTTGAATCGCAGGTCCTGCAGTCTGTGTTTATTAGTCTTCCACTGTGTAAAGTATTGTGTGTGACACATCAAAAAATGTGTATGCAGATCTTCTAATGTTATTTAAAGTTAGAGAACATGAGCTGCCCAACATATTTCACTGTTCGTTTTTACCTACATAGTGTCATTCGTATATGCTTTTTACTTTTTGCAGATGATGAAGAGTGCTCACGTCTTTTGCTTCGATTATAAGCACAGGCTGGAGGAGCAGCACAGGATGTAGATTCCTTTTCACATTTTGTACCTAGAATAGATCTGATCATTGTTAGAGGATTGGCTTGTTTTGCACTTCCATGCATATTACTACTAACACAAGAATATCCATCATGCATCTGTAAGGTAACTGCAACAGTCATACAAGCCCTCTGATTACCAGTTTGAAGTTCATAAAAATATGTTTACCTATGAGTTAGAAGCAGGCCATATTTGCTGAAGGTAATGTTTTGAATTGTACATCACAACCTAGTTGACAGTCAGTTATGTATAACTGTCATAGTGCTTTTAATTACAAACAAGTTTGCATGCATGTTAATCCTGCTTTGCCTGTTGTTTGTACAATATATGATTCCATGTTTGCTGGTGGAATATGTGTAACATGCACTTGTGTTGTTTGCAACATATTTGTGTTCTGTGCTTAGGATTAGTTGTGCCCATACCTATTCCTGATCTTCATTTATAACCACCTGTTACATAATCACTAATCAGCATTACACTGTTTTCATTTTGAAGAGTCATACATCATGATTGCTAATAAATGTATGTAGGGCATTGATATTTTAGTAGACAGTACTGTTGATAAGACATATCCTTTGGTTTTATATGTCACATACTGTCACTGTGTTTATGATTGTCTGTTATTTTTGGTGTGTTGTGTTGCATTCTGAAGATTTGATGTTGTGTCAGCCAATGAACATGTTGCCTTGCTCAACTCATTTGCATATAGTTTTTTATATTTCCCACTGGATTGTTATCATACTATATCTCATTATACAAATATATTAATTGGTGGCTGTTCACATGACTCTTTACTTGCACAGATACCTGGTTTACAGTTGTCTGTGACTCACATAATCACACATTGACATGAATGTACAAGACACACATACAAGACAGGAAAGATGAAACTTATGTTCTTTTAGACAATCTGTTAGCTAGTGTAGTACGATTATTGTAGATTGCAGTGTTTTTGTTATGGTGTCAGTTTCACAGTGGTGTAGCAGTTAGTTTGCATTATAGAGTGGTATGTCCTGCTTATTTTCATGTGTTATGATATATAAATGTGTTGGTTGTGTGCATGCTTGTTGTGCATAATGATGGCTGATAAGTGTTCGGATAATAGTAGGATTTCCTCTGGTAAGCTGTGTTATGCATCCCATGTTATTTCCTGGAGTAACCTGCTCATATTCTATGATGGATAGTAGCCCTGACATGGGCTTCTATTGAAATCATCCATAATGATAGATAAAAGGACTTAGGGAATGTGTCATGTGCATGAATATTCATCTTATCAATTATTTTATTATACTCCTTCTACATAAGACTTTTAGGCTATATTGTCTGAGATTGTGGTTTTAATGACACCTGCAATGTATGGTGATATACCTTTCTTCTCATATGCAGAAATCACATGTTGAATGGATAGCAGATCATGTCTGTTATATTTTTGATGTGCGCATCAGTTTGTTTTTAATGACAGCCATGTCTTTCACAGGGATGTGTAGCCTGATAGATATGTGGTTTTCACTGTCATAGTTTGAATTCAAGACATACTTTGCATACGGTGATATTCTTGACTGTAGGCATACCTTATTGTGATGTGTCATAGTGAATCTTTTCTGCCTGTGCATTGTGTCACAGTGGGTATATTAACAAAAGGAACTACCGCCAGCCCAGCTATCTGGAATTTTGTAAATAATCATATGTCATTTGTGAATATAGATATGATTTATATAGAAGTGTGACAGAAGGAGATACTGCCAGCCCAGCTATCTGGAGTTTTGTAAGTGATTGTGTGTAATTTGTTCATAGGTTCATAGGTTAGTACTAAGCTAACTGTCCTTGAGAGGCATTGTAAGCCTAGCCAATTATCCCTTGTGAGACTCAAACCCTGCACCTTGTGTTTGTAAGGCAAGCACATTAACCATTAGGCCACCCTCCCAAATCTAAACAGTCTTTGCAGGACTTGAATCCAGGACCCTGTACACTATAGTCACAGTAGTTAACCACTAAGCCATCACAGCAGTTGTGAATAGCATCATGACTCATATGCCTGTGTTACAAATGTATGTAATATTGATGTGTGCGGAAAAGATATTTTTATATGCTATTGTAACTGTTTAGATGTATGTATTTTAACAGGGGAGACTGAAACTTCAGAAGAATGGTTGAGGTTGGGCCATAAAAAAAAGAGATACTATCTTTCAGTTTCAGTGCAGTAGCAGACATAATGTGTAGAACTAGAAGTTTTTTGTATTGTCTTTAAATGTGGAGGAATGTAAATTATTTTACGACTTCCACCATTTGACAAAAGATCCAAAGGTCTATGTGTTTTTGCAGCATCACTGGTTTTTACCTGGGATAGTCAGATGACAAGAAGTGGTGTCATGTTCCAAGTATCCCAGCAGCAATATTTGATATATTTATTTAAGAACTTTCTGAGAGAGAGACTGTGCATTTTGTATTTTGTCTTTGACCTGACAGCATCAGTCGGAAAACCCACTCACATATGTCTTGCCTGGCTCTGGAAGTAACTTAACTAGGGTACAGTAATTTCTCTTAGGTGCAGTTAGGAATATAGTGGACTATAGCTTAGATGATTTCTTTGTTTATTTAAGACTGTCCTGCAATGTTAAAATGATGAACAAGGCGGAGTGTAACAAATGAATAAACAGAGACAGCATAAAATGCTAAGGTCTTTATTCACACATTCAATTCCAAGGTCCGAATTCCATCTTTGTGTCCATAGTGACAGAGTTTAACTTCTTAGTGACCCTACTGTCATTAGTTAATAATGCTGAACAAGGACATGTTGTCACTGGTAACACATCAAATGGTCCTTTTAGTACTTTACTAACTTGGAACATTTTAACCGGTGGGCCAATGCGTTTAAAGAGGAAAATTTGTTTGTTTAATAACCTAGCCAATAACAGTAGGGTCACTAAGAAAGTAAATGTTGTCACTATGGACTCAAAGATGGAATTCAGACTTTAGACTCGAATGTGTGAATAAAGACCTTAACATTTTATGCGGTCTCAGTTTATTCATTTGTTACACCCTGCCTTATTCACCATTTTAGTATTGGTTCTTAGTGACAGAGTGGTGGCTTGCCTATCTTCAGTTCTATTAGTGATTTATTTGGCTGGGCAGTAGTATATACTTGAGTATGGAGACATCTCAGAACT
Organism: Protopterus annectens; assembly: GCF_019279795.1. Lineage (NCBI taxonomy): Eukaryota > Metazoa > Chordata > Ceratodontiformes > Protopteridae > Protopterus > Protopterus annectens. Next base: position 399,606,479 of record NC_056745.1, on the reverse strand, counting down.
ATGTGTGGAATAATGATGCTTCCAGACTTGTATTGGAGGAAGGTTTAAACCTACCAGCTGTGTTTAACAATTTAAACTCGGAAGTTCAGCAGCTTAAGGGAGAGCTTTCCCGATTTGTTGAACTCCTGTCCCAGCCAGGAAATTCAGTGCCATGTGGCCAGCCAGTAAGGAGTACAGCCCAGAAGAAGGAAGAATTACAGGACCATATCAACGAGAAGACATGGTGCGGCTCGAATTTGGATTTTAGTTTTGACAACGAATTGGAGCAGGCAAAAAAGATTTTTTTCTGCAACTCAAAGTCATTTTTAACAGGAGGATTCATAGTTTCCAAATTCTTCATGTGGACATGGCTACAGTAGTTTAAATTGAGTGGATGACCATGGTTTTACAACTTTAAACAAAGGTGCTGTCACTATTAATTGTAATAATTGTGACAATAATGTTGAACAAGGACATGTTGTCACTGGTAACACATCAAACGGCCCTTTTTACAACTTTACTAACTTGGAACATTTTTCCCAGTGGGCCAATTCGTTTAAAGAGGAAAATTTGTTTAATAACCCAATTAATAAATTTGTTTAATAACCCAACTAATAAATTTGTTTAATAACCCGACTAATAACTCCCATGTAACACTAACACTTGTGAGAGATGCAGCTATTTAGCCAGACTGGAGGCTGAGCTCTCTCAACTCAGGACTGGCAAGACCAGGCAGGAGGAGAAGGCAACTACACACACCACAATACCAGTCTCACATAACTCAACCACACCACTGAATCAAACACATAAACACACTAAGACATACTCGGAGGCTCTGAGTCAAAATTTACCTAAACAGCAGAGGCCTCCAAAGCAGACACCCAAGCAACTGCAAACTCAATACACCACACAAACAACACATAAACAACAAAATCAGTGTGCAAAGCAGTCACTGCCCTTAAGGCCAAATACAACACCAAACATACTTGTCATAGGTGACTCCATAGTCAGACACACTGGCGTCCGCTCACCAGACTGAGTAAGGAGAAGGTCACAGTAAGCTGCCTGTCGGGCTAGAATCCGCCACATAACACAAGCACTCAGGTCTCTCAACAGCAGGTACAAGTACGACTCAGTCATTGTCCACGCTGGTGTGACCTCCTTGGACTACATGAAAAGAGACATTGAGGAGCTCTCTGATTATGTAGCCCAGGCAGGTATGACCCTGACCTTGAGCAGTATCCTACCTTCACCTAGAATGATGCCACAATACAGTGATAAGATGATCAGCTTTAATAATTGGCTTAAATTCTGGTGTCATTCAAAGGGGATCCAATGTCTGTCTGCCTGGGATGACATGCTGGACAAGCCACGCTGCTAGGGCGGCTTGCACCTGTCACCCCTAGGCTTCGGATATTGGCAAAGGCTCTTGCCACCCCATAGTGCCTTTTTAGGCAAGGCTCAAATTCTAAACCTACCACCCTAGAACACAAAAAGTAAAAACTAAGGGTAATGCTGCTCAATGCCAGAAGTCTCAATCTCAAGATGCACACTCGAGGCCCTTCTCAGTATGGAGAACATCGATGTCTGTGCTGTGACAGAAACCTGGTTCAAGGCTCCTGAGAGCACCCCAGCACTAGCAGGTTTCACCTCATATCATGCGTTCCGCCCCAAAATCCGGACAACACCAAGAAAGGAGGGGTGTCCATATTCATAAAGGACACCCACACCTCAAGGTTGGTGGCAACGCGCCATGCATCGGAGACCATCCAGGTGCAATTAACCATAGGCAAGACTGCTCTGCAATTTGTAGCATGTTACAGGCCACCCTCTCAAACTCAGGAACCTCACATGGCCTTCCTGAAAACAATGGAGGATAAATGTATCTCCAAACACCATCATACTAGGTGACTTCAACTACCCTAATATAGACTGGGAACACTACTCAAGCCCAAACACTCTAGCCCAAAGGTTCCTGGGTTCATAAACTCAAATGCCATGGAACAACTAGTCACCATCCCACAAGAGGAGAAAACATACTTGATCTCATCATCACGAACATGGGATCACAATGTTCAACACCGGAAGTATACCCTCACTGGTGAGATCAGATCATAAACTAATCTCGCTGGAGGTCCTCATCCCACCTGAAACAAAAAAGACCACAGTGAAAAACTTCTCAAGCCGACTTCACACTTCTAAAAACTAGTGTGGTCTCCTTTAAGGCCCCTGAGCCAGTGGTAAACATTACTCAAACCGCTGAATCACTTAAAAATGCCTTCTACCAGCACCTACAGGACTGCATGGATCAGGCAATCCCAAACAAAACTAAGACTCTTTGTACCAAAGGCAAGCGTCCAGTCTGGTGGACCCCAGCCATAAACAAGCTCTACAACAAAAGGAGGAAGCTACTACAAGATAGAGCAAAATCCTTGAAAGGTAAGACACCTTTGATCATTATAAGTAAAAACTAAGAGCTCTCATAAAATCATCCAAGGCAAATTTTGAGAGAAAAATCGCCAAGGATTCAAAAGACAATCATAAGGCCTTCTTTAGCTATGTTAGAAACCTAGGAGGAAACTCCCAGATATGCTCAGAATTAGTTCAAAATGATGTGAAGATTACTGAACCTACACACATTGCCAACATACTGGCTGACAGGTTCAGTGCAAACTTCTCCCCCTCCCCAAAGGAGAGATATCTATACCAGAGGATTGTAGCCCCAAACATCTCCAACGCCCAGGTGAGAACTGCTCTCTCCAAAGCAAAAACACAGCATCCATGGGACCGGATGGTGTCCCCGGCTGTGTGCTCCATGAACTCAATGAGGAATTAAACCCGCAGTTAGGACAGCTGTTTAATCTTAGCCTCACCTCAGGATATGTACCCAAGGAGTGGCGACGGCGACTGTGGTCCCACTTCACAAAGGCGGTGCCTCCACGACCCTGGAAATTGTCCCATTAGCTTGACAAGCCTTATCTGCAAAGCCATGGAGAGGATCATAATGGAACTCATAAATAAAGACATAGGAACTTGCAGACTTTGGATCCAACCCAGTTTGGCTTCGTCAAAGGCAGATCATGCCTCTTAAACTTGGTTGACTTTTTCGAGACAGTCACCAAGGCCATTGATGAGGAAAGGCAGTCCATACAGCCTACCTTGACCTGGCAAAGGCCTTCACACAATACCCCACTCAGGTATCATCAAAAAACTCATCAGCTTGAATGTAAACCCATACATCACAAGATGGGTTGCAAACTAGCTAAGTGACAGAACCCACAGGGTCAGAGTTGCTGAAGCCATGTCAGACTCAAAGCCTGTCACAAGTGGTGTCCCACAGGGCTCAGTCCTGGGTCCACTCTTGTTCGGCATCTACTTTTCTGAAGTACAAGCAAACACAGGAGGGTTATGGCTGACAAAGTTTGCAGATGACTGCAAACTGGGCCATAGTCGAAAACACATCTGACACAGATATCCTTCAGAAGGGCCTCACAGAAACGGATAACTGGTGCCAGAACCATGGCCTAAAGTTAAATGCCAAGAAATGCATAGTCATACCCTTCGGGAAAAACAAGGTTACCCTAGCTACCATATAGGTGGCAATCCACTGAGCACAGAAGAAGTCATCAGGGATCTGGGGACCCAGGTTGACAGTAGCCTTCGTTTGACACTCATGTTGCTAAAGTAGTTAGGAAAACCTTCTACATTGCCCACCTGATCATGAAGGGATTCACATCTAGATCAAGGGAGGTCATCGCCCTGTACTCATCACTCATTAGACCTATGATTGAGTACAATGCCCCATTCGGAATGTATCTGACCAGACACCTGCAGCAGCTGGAAAGGCCCCAAAAGTTCCTCACCAAAAGGATAAAGGGTCTCAAAAATATGTCTTATGCTGCCCGACTGAAAGAACTCCAGCTCTATTCAGTCTCATACCGCTTGCTCAGAGGTGACCTGTGCCTGACATATAAGGCCATGTCAAACCCTGATTTGATGAATATGCTTCACCTCAAAAATCTAGATCCCTCAGAACCACAAGGCGGGAGACTTAAACCTTGACACGGTTATTAATAGAACATGCTGGAGGGACAGATTCATCACCCAGAGACTCCCTATGCTGTGGAACAAAATCCCAGTACATGTGAGGCAGAGCACCTCGCTGGCCTTGTTCAAGAGGAATCTTGACCAATGGATGGGGGATCGCAGATATACCCCAGGGATTACTTCAGTGTCACTGCTTGACAGAGGCACAGCAAAATAATAGGCATAGTTTTATTCAAACTAAAGGGGTGGCGAAAGCCAAATAACTATGGGCTAGGCTTATAAATGCCCTTGGGCAGATAGCCTAGTATGAACCTATGAACCTATGAACCTATGAACCTATGAACAGTAGGGTCACTAAGAAAGAAAATGCTGTTGCTATGGACTCACTTAAAGATGTAATTCAGACTTTGGAATTGAATGTGTGAATAAAGATCTTAGCATTTTATGTGGTCTCCGTTTATTCATTTGTTACACTCTGACTTGTTCACCATTTTAGCATTGATTCTTAGTGACAGAATGGTGGCTTAACTATCTTTTGTCCTGCAATGTTGTTTTAAATATTCCCTGTGATTTTAAACTCTGAAGTTACTGTGATGTTTTACTGAGGATTTTCTTGCTCTTTTATTTAGTATTAGATATATTAAACCTGTCTTTATGGTTGATACTTGTGAGACATATTTAAACTCCTAGAGTACTTGCATATCTATTTGGTGACACTGTCCATGTCATTCCTAATAGGCTTGCTCTTGGTCAAACTACCCTTTGGATTAATAGTAACATTACACAGTAAGAGTGGACACCCTTTGCTAAGGGCCTTAAAGTAGGTGATAAGTAGTGGCTTGTGGCAGTAAAAACTATGTTATAGTCTGATCAGAAGGGATACATCTAGTTAAATCTGTGCCAGCCTTTCCCAGGTGTGTGAGTGTGTGTGTTTTTGTATAAACCAAATCTCAAAGAGTGTGTGTGTGTCAGCTACTTGGGCAGGGACACAAAGTACACTGGTTGGGCAGAGAGAGTGCTGAAGGTCTTGGCTTGGCCAGTCAGATGAGATCTCAACTCTGTAGCTGTGCCAGTGGGGAGTCCTATTGGGGATCTGGAGAAAGAGGGGAAAAAGCCCCAGACTGATTATGGTCTCTGTGTGCTCTTAAGGGAAATTGCACTTTACTGTGTGTGTACTTGTCATCCTCCCAGTGTGTATGTCCCCCACTGTTACCAGTGGTGAGGACTGAGGCTCCTTGATTACTCAGCCAGTGCTGGGGCATCACATTTTAATTGGTTGTCAGTGGTGGGATCTCCACATATTAGGATTCAGTGGTGTGGATACTAAACTCCTGTAGCCTGTAAACAGTGGTCACTAAGGAAGGTATTTGCGCTCTCTATCAGCCACACAGTGAACATTCAGAGTTTCATATCACAATAGTTTTATTTATTTTTCATTAGCTTAGTTAGTCAATGAGAGTAGGCAAGGGTGTCAGCAGAGGAGTATGGCAAGCTGACAAGCAGCCAATTGGCTGAGATGAGCCAGGCCAAAGGACTGGTGCATGCCAACTTGACTAAAGCAGAAATTATTGCATCCTTAGGCACAGCTGCATCACAGACCAGCAACCAGGAGGACAACCAGGCTGGCTTTGAAGATGTACAACTCTCAGAAAACAGATAGTTCAACCTTTCCGCAAAGGACCTAAAAATCCATCTGGAGTTAAAGAGACTTGAACTGGAGGCCAAACATTTGGTAACAGAAGCAGCAGAGAGACCGAGATGTCTGGAGGCTGAGGAAAATGAGAAACTATGATGTCTAGAAGCTGAGGAAAATGAGAGGCAGACACAACATGAGAAGGAGATACTGATTGTTCACCAGGGTCATGGAGGTAATGGGGAAGGGAGTAACTAAACCCCAGAAGCAACAAAGGTCAGTAAATTTCTTCCACAATTTGCAGAGGGTGATCACTTTGATAGTTTCATTCATATGTTTGAAAGGGTATGTAAACAGTATAATGTTGACCAAGGGGTCTGGGTACCATTCCTGATCCCCTTACTCCATGGTAAAGCTGTAACTGCTATTTTTATATTGTCTGATGCTGATTGCTTAAATTATAATACTCCTAAAAATTGCTTGTTAGAGTGTTTTAAGTTAACACCTGAAGCTTATAGAAAAAAGTTTTGTGAGCATAGACACAAGGCAGATGAAAGTATGTGTGAATATATTGCTGAGTTAAGCACTTATATTCATAGGTGAGTGAGTGAGTGTCAGGTCACCACTTTTGAAGGGCTAGAAGACCTCTTGGTGAGGGAACAAGACCTTAACACTTTGCCTGAGTACATGGGAATCTTGTTAGCAGATAGGCAATGCAATACAGTAGATGAGTTGGGGAAAAAGGGAGACCTATACCTACTAAGCAGGGCATCACTGCATAGGAAAGGGATAACCAGTGCTGCTCATATGTCTAATGAACCCATGGTGGGCAGCCTAAACTGCCCCAACAGAGTCCACAAGTAGCAGGAGAAGCCACTAGTCCAGGACCAAGGGTTAAATATTTTAAATGCAACCAGTGGGGACATGTAGCATACAGATGTCCATGGAGGCAAAGTGGGGAACAAAAGGTGGGAGAGCCAGTAAGTGGTAATGACAGAATGCCAGCAGTAAGTTGTCTGGAGACAACAAGGGTACCAAACTACCACAAGAGATTATATCCTATCTTAGTAAATGGGAAACATGCCACTGCTAAGAGAGACACAGCCTTTGACCTAACAATTGTGAAACCTGCAATGGTTAAAGAGGAGCACTACTTGCTTGGGCAGTCTACTCCAGTCACAGCTTTAGGAGGGACCCCATGACAAATACCTTTGTCTAGGGTTCACCTTGACTGGGAGGGTGGAAATGGAAGCAAGCAAGTAGGTGTGTTATCCCTGCAGATGTCCTGATAGGGAATGATTTTGATACTGCAGTACATTGTGTGCATGCAGTGACACACAGGCTTGGAGACAAGCTTGTGGGTCTGATAGCCTGGGGTGACCCAGACAGACCACACACTTGAAGCCAGGACTGGTGAGGTGGCTACTGAAGGGAGGGAGCTACCTATAACAGTGAGACTGAAGGTGAGCCACAGCTGCTTGTGGGTACTGGTGTTCCCTTGGACAGAGTTACTACAAGAGTAGAGGTGAGTGGTAGTATACAGGATGACAGTAAGGCACCGCTGTCAGAGGATACCAGATTTCCTGTAGAAGCGGAGCTAGGAAGGGTTACCAAGACAGAGTTGAGACAGGCTCAGCTCTCAGACCCTACATTACAAGGCCTGAGGGAAGTAGGCTGTGAGGCAACTGATTTTCAAGGAAAAGGGGAATCTTTTTATTGGAACAAAGGGTTACTGTATAGAGAGTGGACCCCTGAGGGAGTGCTAGAGGGTGAGAGAATACAGTCTTTGGTAGTGCCCAGAGCCTACTATCTGGCACTTCTAGCCATAGCCCATGATATTCCATCTGCAGGTCATATGGGTGTAAAGCATACCAAAAGACATATTATGCAGAACTTTTATTGGCCTGGGATTTCCAGAGATGTAATAGGGTACTGCAGGACCTGTGAGCAGTGCCAAAAGATAGACAAGGCAGAAGACAAGGTCAAGGCTCCTTTGATGGTTTTGCTTATGATTGAGGAGCCATTTCAGAGTGTAGCTATGGGTATTGTGGAGCCTCTGAGTACCCCAAGTTCCACAGGGAAGATGTATAGCCTAGAGGTAGTAGATTATGCTACCAGATACCCTGAGGCTGTGGCTCTGTCCTCCATTGAGGCAGAAAAGGTGTCAAATGCTTTGTTAGAGATTTTCAACAGGGTAGGTTTTTCAAAAGAAATACTGACTGACAGAGGTGCTGCTTGTCTGTGGGAGTGCTGTGGGGTGAAGCACCTAAAGACCACTCCCTACCATCCTGAGACTAATGGTCTTGTTGAGAGGTTAAACTCTACACTTAAGACCATGCTACGGACATTTGCAGACCAGTTCAAGAGGAAGTGGGACAAATATTTGCCCCATCTCTTGTTTGGTTACAGAGAGGTGCCCCAGGAATCCACAGGTATTTCACCCTTCGAGTTGCTGTATGGGCATAGGGTGAGAGGACCTCTAGATTTGATTTGAGATGAGTGGGAGAGTGAGTGTAAATCCCACAAGGAGTTTATTGTGGCATATGTCCTAAACCTCAGGACAAGGCTCAGGGAACTCATGGGCTTGGCCCAGGAGAACCTAACAGAAACCCAACAGCAGAAAAAAAGTCTGGTATGACAGGAATGCTCATGCTAGAGAGTATGCTGCAGGGCAGCAGGTAATGGTTCTCACTCCTGTCAGACACAACAAGTTGCAGGGAGCTTGGTCGGGATCCTTCAAAGTGGTAAGGAATGTCAGTGATACTAATTACATGGTAGAACTGCTAGGTAGGAGGCAGGGGCACAAACTGTACCATGTTAACATGATGAAACCTTACCATGATGGGGAGGCCCTGGTGCTAAGTATTTGCAGTACAAGGCAGAAAGAGTCTGAGAGGGATCTATAATCTAGAAATTTAATTGAACATCTTACAACCATACTCCTATCTGGTGATATACACCCTAACCCAGGCCGAATCACCACTTCCTTCATATCCAAATCCATCCTACTAGCTTCTCTAAGTGCTCAAAGCATAGCAAACAAAATCCCTAATCTACAAGCATGGCTTCTACATAACAGACCCGACATCTTAGCTATTTCCGAAACCTGGCTAAGACCTCATATAAAAGACACTGAAGTTCTACCTCCAAACTACTCAATAATCAGAAAAGACAGAATCCATAAAAAGGGTGGCGGGGTAACTTTACTCTATTCTTCCACCCTATCCATTATTCCCCTATAACAAACCCATTCCAAATTTCTCCAACGCAGAATTAACATTAGCTTTATTTCAATTAAACAAACACAAACAAATCTGCATAGTTTCACTTTACATCCCCCCTGGTGACAATGTCTCTGCTTTAGAAGACATCCTATCCTGGCTTTCTATCAATATCAGTAATGAAACTATTATCATGGGTGACACAAACATTAATTGGTCCTGCATTAATTCCCCCACACACCCCATAAACATTAACCTCTATAAATACTCTCAGCTCATCAACCAGACTACCAGACCCTCTAAAGATTTCTCCACTGGCAGTACCCTAGATTGGATTTTAGTATCTTACCCCCACTACTACACCGACAGTGGAACTCTCCCTGACTCCCTCAGTGACCATCTTCCCATATTCACCAAACGTCTTCCATGTCCACTACAAGCAACACATAATTACATCAGCACTCGAAACCTAAAAAACTTCAACCCAGTAACCTTCTCAGACTCCCTAAAATCAACAAATTGGAACCCACTAAAAACTCTACCCCTGGATAATGCTGTTGCATACTTCAATACAAATTTCCTGAAACTCCTGGATAGTCTAGCCCCCAGAAAAACCAAACAAATTTGAAACAATACCACCCCTGGCTTACAAAAAATACACTAACTATCATGCGACTGAGAGACAAAGCCTGGGCACACTGCCAAAGAAACAAAACTTCCTCTACCCTAAATGAATTCAAAACTCTTCGCAACAAAGTCAAAAAGCTTATCACAATAGATCGTCAAAACTACTACTCCATACTTCAAAACAACCATAAAACCAACCCTCAAAAATTCTGGAAAGGTATCAATAAACTCCTAAAACCTGGCACTGCAGAAAACCCAAGCCCAGACCCAAGTGCTCCAGATATCAATCTCGCCACCCAATTCAACTCTTTCTTCTTAGACTCCATCTCTAAACTTACCACATCCTTCTCCAATAACACCACACCCTCTACACCCTACATCCCACCTCCTTCCTCCCCCTCATCTCCTACCTCTCAACTCACACCTTTTTCCCTAAAACCCATCCCTACATCTACCATAAAAAAGCTCCTGAAAAAGCTAAAGCCATGCACTAATGCACCTGATAACATACCCTCATACTTCCTTAACATTGCTGCCGATGCCATTGCCTTCTCCATCAGCATCCTAATAAATCGCTCTATCCAAGAAGGTCTTATTCCCACACTCTGGAAAAGAGCTTTCATCATATCCTTACATAAAGGAGGCAAGAACAATGATATCACTAACTACCGTCCCATCGCCATCCTTTCTCCTATATCAAAACTCTTAGAAAAATGCATCCATCTCCAACTCCTTCCTTATCTCCTAGATAATAACTTACTAACCCCCACACAACATGGTTTCAGACCCAGCCACTGCACCATGACTGCCCTCCTTTCCTTCCTGGAAACAGTAAATACTGCCCAAGACTCTGGCTCTGTTGTATCCACTCTCCTTCTCGACCTTTCTAAAGCCTTCGACACCATATCCCACAGCCTTCTCCTTACTAAGCTATCTAACCTTAACCTATCCCCTGCCACTATCAGTTGGTTCACCAACTATCTCTCCCATAGGCAACAAGCTGTCAAATGGAAAACAGCCATCTCCTCCTTTCTAAATACACCCACTGGTGTCCCCCAAGGTTCCATCTTGGGCCCTCTCCTCCTCAATATATTCATAAATGACTTCTCCCACTCAATTCCCCACGCCAAACTTGTTCAATATGCAGATGACTCTACAATCATCTGCACAGCCACATCCATTCCCACTCTCTTAAAATTAACCCAAGAGGCCTTCTCTACCACAGAACAATGGATGAAAAACAATCATCTAGCACTCAATGCATCTAAAACCAAGCTTATAGTATTTACCCCCTCTAAAAACACAACCATTAACAAAACTCTACTCTCTATCATCAGCCAAAACAACACCCCTCCTGAACTAGTATCTGAAAGCAAACTGTTAGGGGTCCTGATAGATGACCAGCTCAAATTCAATAGCCATCTACTACTAAACATACAAAAAAACATTATAAACTTGACATGCTTTATTGACATAATAAATTCCTCTCCACATCTACTAAGCATACTCTTGCTACAACATTCCTCATTCCTTCACTTCTATATGGGGCTCCTCTTCTAACAAATCTTCAATCATCCCTTAAAACAAAACTGTCCTCATGTTATAATAAAATTGCCAAATTTGCCACTGGCCGCAAAGCATCTACCCACCACTGTGTATCTCTCCACAAACTAAACTGGCTTGAGCTTCCTAACTATCTTGCCTTTACTCAGCTCTGCTTTGCCCACAAACTCATATTTCATCCATCCCTCTGTCCCTCACTCAGCTCCACCTTTAAAATGCACATGCCACAAAGGGCCCTAAGATCTAATAACCAAAATCTGATAGAACTGTACAAACCTCTTCACTCGCCAGGGAAAAATCTGCTGTCCTTTTCCCTGGCACGTAATTGGAACTTCCTTCCCCCCTCCATCCGTACCACTGCTAACCTTCCAGCTTTTAAAAAATCTCTACACACACACTTAACATCTTACTGGGAATGCTCCTGCTCTCATCCCTCCTAGTCTAGCCTGCTTCCTACAGGCACCACATCATATATACCAGAAACTATAAATTAGCTAAAGCAATAACACCCTAATAATTCTTAAACTCTAGTATTCCATTCTGAATACCACATATTTTTCTACAACAATGCAATGCTAGTCTTATATAGCATAACCAAAGATTCTTTGCTTGTAATCACCTGTTCCTCTGTTTTTTGTCTTGAACACACATTTCTCTATTTTGTCAACCACTGTTATAGTTTTTACCACTGTTTTTGTTAATTTGTATTAATTTGACTGAATGTGTTAAAGTGTAAACTTCTGTAATGTTTTGTATCTTTATTCAGGAGCTTTTCTCCCCAGGACTCCATTGAAAACGGGTACTTCGGGCCCAATGGACAATCCTGGTAAATCAACTGTAAATAAATAAAATAAATACAAATAAAATCTATGGCTACATTGAGCCTGCCAGCCAAATCCCAAATTACTATGGTGGAGCCTAGGGTTGCAGGCATATGATAGGACAGTGCAGCACTGTACTGGGGTCAGCAATGCCAAGGTAGATGGGCTCTCAAGACATTTTATGGGGTAGTGTATTCCCAAATAGGCTCACCCTCTCAAGCAGTGATTCTCAAGGGTTACTTGAAAGACTAGCTTGAGTCATCGGGGTGTGAGGGGGATTGTAACAACTACTGCCAGCTGAGCTATCTGGAATTTTGTAAATAATTATATGTCATTTGTGAATATTAATATGATTTATATAGAAGTGTGACAGAAGGAGAAACTGCCAGCCCAACTGTCTGGAATTTTGTAAGTGGTTGTGTGTCATTTGTGAACAGCAACATGATTCATATGCCTGTGTTACAAATGTATTAGAACTGTATGTCATATTGTATAGATGTGTGCTGAAGAGATATTTTTACACACTATTGTAACTGTTTAGATGTATGCATTTTAACAGGAGGGACTGAAACGTCAGAAGAATGGTTGAGGTTGAGTTATTTTATGGCTGGGCCATAAACAAAAGAGATTATCTTTCAGTTTCAGTGCAGTAGCAAACATAATGTGTAGAACTGGAAGTTTTTTGTATTGTCTTTAAATGTGGAGGAATGTAAATTATTTTATGACTTCCACCATTTGTCAAAAGATCTAAGGTCTATGTGTTTTCACATGGAGATGCTAAATGCTGCAGCTGCATCAATGGTTTTCACCTGGGATAGTTAGATGAGAAGATGAGAAGAAGTGATGTCATGCTGCAAGTATCCAGCAGAAATATTTGAGATATTAATTTAAGAACTCTCTGAGAGAGAGACTGTGCATTTTGTATTTTGTTTTTGACCTGACAGTATCAGCTGGAAAATTCACTCACCACATCTGTCTTGCTGGGCTCTGGAAGAAAGTTAACTAGGGTACAGTAATTTCTCTTAGATACAGTTAGGAATATAGTAAACTATAGCTTAGATGTTTTCTTTGTTTATTTAAGACTGTCCTGCAATGTTGTTTTAAATATTTTAAACCAAGTAAAAGGAGCACCGGAGACCACGTAGTTCAAGCACGAACAGTTTATTAGCAAATCCACACCACAGACATAACACCAAAATATATGTGTTTTGGTGTTAT